>NW_028277175.1:21425000-21725000 GCF_051122295.1 Plectrocnemia conspersa
TTAAATTATTATTATATGGATATTTGAAATTAAATAATTTAATTCCAAATCTCCATTTTGCACTTCTAGTCACTGAATTTATATGAAAAATTATATTCTAACTGTATGATTTTATTTCTAAATTTAAATTTTTTACCAAAATAAAATAAAAAATCGTCTGGCACATAAAAAAGGATTTTATAACAAAAAACGTGTATTTTTACATATAGATAGCCCAAGCATAATTTGAAAAAAAAATCTACAATTACTTTCAACACAAAGTTGAAAATTAATTTCATTCTACGACTTTATTGAAAAATATATATGTATATTTATATAATTAAACGAGCAGGGTATGTCCCAATTTAAAGGGCATTATTTCGAACTTCCAGAGGCGGGCTTTCGCACAGAGACAAAGTTTGAGCGCTAGAACAATACTTTATTGTTCCGAATCGCACAATATGAATTATCCAGATTAATATTGGAATTCCTGCAGAAACAAAATTAAAAAGCACGTACACGCAAAGGGACAAAACGTATCAAATGATTTATTAGAACCGCCAGCTAATTCCGTAAGCTATTAATTTAAGTCACTTTACTTACGCTTTTTTCCATCAGTTATACGAGTATATGTGCTTGTGTTTTTCTTTGTTTGAGATCGTATAAATTGTCCATAATTCATTCTGCGAATCTTACAAAACAAATTTTAGCCAAATACAAAGAAAAATTGCACCAGTATGAATCGGCGTTATTTTTGCTATTGATTTGTGTATAAGAGAGAGCTGAGCAAAACATGTTTGACAAGTCAAAAAATAATAGGAAATCTCTATTTAATTAGAATTGCCTTCAATCGATATAGTAAAAGTGGGAAGTCATTTTTTATGTTCATCACAATGAATATAATCTATAAATGTAAAATGCAAATTGAGTCTCACAAGGCGGTGCTGTATAATAACCACACGATTTTTAGACAGCTTATGTTCTTATTAACATGAGTACATATATTTAATTTGACCATATATATATATCAACCTAAAAACAGTGTATTTTTAAAATTTATTTGACACATATTTTTACTATTTCTTAGCTTAATTTACATATAAAATATTATCAGCAACTTACAGATGCAAAAAAAATCTGTACGTAATTTACGGTTGTGGTTTATTTTTGCAATGCTCTATTTATTTTTGTTTGCTGACTTCGCATCTAAATCGGTTTACCATTCAACGCCTACTACTAGTACTATTAAATCAGTGATGACGCACATACAATAGTCTTAAAAACTAAAATGTAATGATACAAAGACCACGTCAAGACTTTTACTATTTTAATTGAATCATATTGATAAATATGTTTTTTATCTATAACTAAATTTATTTGACAAAATTTCTTTCACCCAATCTTAAAAAGTTCGATATCTTTATTGTAAACATATCAAAGCTTGTATCAATGAAGACGTCATTAAGTGGTTTCTATGAACGATTGTCAAGCGTTTTCTTTCATTTACTAATTGCACTTCCTTTTTAATCCACCAATAAGAAAAAAAATCATCAGATTAAAATTCAAACACTATTACCGCCTTGACATGAAATATACAACATTTTACATAATAAATTAGTTGAGATTTTATGTCAGTTTATACAGGTTTACTTAGTAAATATGTGTTTAGGTCTTTTAATGAGTTGACATATCAGCATTCGGTATAGCTGGAACTAATCAGCTCTAATCCGTTCAAACTTATAAATCCAATGTAAACTTCGGTTGTTTACCGTTAAGTTTATGTATGTAGATCACGTAATTCGTCTTGTTTTATTTTTATTTGATTTTGCAATCAATTATTTATTTATGTTAATCAGACTGATTGAAACCCTAGAACAATTTTCCTAAATTTAGTTAATATTTGATATTCGCACTGATGTAAGCAATTCTAGAGCATCGGCAAATTATATTAATCTTACGGCAGAATGAATGTTTTGTATGCTTCATAAAATTAACAACGATCTATCGTGTCGTTTCCTATCATATTGAGTGATTAATTGTACATTAGGAATTGAACCCGCTTGAAGCGAAATAAGATTCTGTGAATAAAAACACATTCTTCGTTGCCTCAATCAAATGTGTCTTAAATACCATTACAAACAACCGTGTTACATTGAACATTTTAGGTTGGTCTAAATCCTAAATAATAACATCATCTTTAAAACCTAGTTGTTGTCAGTGCAGTGGAAATGGAAATCCACTCTATTCAGTTATTTTAAAAACTTAACTGGTAGCCTTTTCCTTGTCTATTATATTATATTTTGAATTGAGTAAAATGAACGTACTGCATTAATCTCTTGAATTGACATTTTAATGTCATTTCTTCAATGTTTACTCACGCAGTAAGTCTTAACGCCATTAATGAGGAACACAAATATTTAAAGTATGTATGTTTACTCTTAAAAATACTATATTGATAATTTAATCATTGTGCCAAATTTTAGCATTTTTTTGCAACACAAATTTTTTTTACAGATTTTATATGATCAACTGTCTGAAAATTCTAGACACCTCCAAAATAAAAGGTAAAATCAATAATATGTTTGCTCAATTTATAAAAGTTAAAACTGCATATTTAACTCATTTTTTCGATTGATTTTTTTACTTAGACCACTTTCATAATTATGGACTCATGTGTAAAAATGGTTTTAAATATAATGCTGTTGCTGTAAATCCACTTGTTAAGTCAGAAAAAAATTATCGCATACAAGCATGGTTTTATAAATATTGAGTGAAAGCATAAGATAATGAAGAAAGAAATATCTGAATTTCAATATTTCATGACAAAGATTAAGAAAGATATTTTAGTTTTAGAGCAGTTAAAAAGAATTTTATTTATTCAGATTTGTAGTAAAAGGCTCATTTATAATTATATTAAACAGGCTTACTATTCTGATTTAGTGGAACAGCTTTTTTGAATTACCAAAAGTTTTTAGTTGCTGATTCTATAAAGAAACTGACGATGAATGATGAATACAATAAAAATATATACTAATAATATTTTTTGCAGTTGGTCGTTATATATTTTTAATGGTTATTTTATTTATTATAAAACAACGGGGTCAACACAATCAACAACTACTAAATAAATTGTGAGATAGCAGACTAAAACCAAAGTCTGTAAATCAGTGACATATGTTTTATTAATTATAATATTACAGCTAACAATCAATTAATATCAGTATGCATTACAAGCTCTGTTTATAACAATATTTACACGTGAGATTTAAAAAATCCAAAAAAACCTAATTTTTGATAATCGATCAGAATTATAATTACATAATATTCATTAATTCCGATCTCTTAAATACGATAGAATTTGAAAGAAACTAGGGTTTATATGGGATTCGAATACAACTTATGTATACCACTAGTGCACATATATAACAAAATAATATTTATATACAAAAGCTATTTTGTATCTAACAATTTGCTTACTTACAATATGATGGGTCGATACGAACAATAATTTGACCTTAACAATAACACTTGACGTAGTATAAACGAGGTTGTCACTATAAATATATATGTATATAGACTTGAATTGTAGATGACAAACAAAACTATAAAATCCCAATTACAAAATCATTGGTTAGCAAATGTTATTCGAATATTATTTTTTATTATATACATATTATTATTTATTTTCTACATACTATCTATGTATATTTTAAATTATATTGGCTTAGATATTCGCAGAAGAATGTTCCGTAATCCTTATAAATTCTTATAAATTCTTATAGTATAAACTATATTCCCATATAATTTCACTTAAATTCATTCGTTTCAAATATCTGAAACAACATTTCGCAGAATTTATCTTTCGGAAGATTTTTGATAATATCGCAAGCGTTTCAATTTTAGCTAGTGAGTGCCAAAACGCCGTATATTACGCCAAGCTTTGGTAGCAGACAGGAATCGGACCATAAAAGTTGGTTCTCTCATACTTCGAGAGGAGCCATTTCGCTTCCGTTCGCATTTCTGGACCAGTTCCCTAACGGCCGAGCATTACTCCGCCGAAGAAAGGGAGTAGCTTAAAATTTCACTCAGACGAATCGTCATAAATCGAATGGGTGGTTGGTTAGGGTTTGAGTTCGGTGGTTGTTCGATGGTGCGTATGTAAAAAACTGCTAATCCTCGACGACGACACAAAAAAGGAGTCTGCAATTGGATTTGTTTGTGACAATTTGGGCCTTTGATGCTGTGCGACGAGATTAAAGTAGACGCAATTCCTACCGATAACTGCCAGACTTTTGTTTCATTCCCTCTCAATGCTGGGCGGGTATAGCTGTATAAATTTGGACGTTTGAGAACTTTTTTGATGTTGCTGTAAATGTTGATTGTTGAATGAAATTACGATCCGTTCGTTATGCCGTAGTTATATTTGAGTGATTTGATTACGATTTGTTTGTGTGGTAAATATTTAGAATATAAATACGCAAGTAGTCTAACAATTATATGTTCTATTGTGGTGGGCGGAACAATCAAATATGCATTTACAACCGCTGATAAATACCTACTAATACCGAAAAGGCAGACAAAAAACAACAATGGATCACAGATGAAATCCTTAATTTAATGGTTGAAATAAAAAACGACGCAAGATATAAAGAAAGCAAAGGAAAAGTGAATGTCTGATAAATGTAAAGAGATAAATGATCTTCAAAACAAACAGGATGTCTTAAACGTACATCAAAAATTAATAAATCCTTAGGAATTAACAAAAATCACAAACATCACCTATATTGAAATATAAAATGATTAAATTATTCTAGATATATATAAATAGTTGTAAGAAAAACATTAGTAAGCTTTTCGATGATGATAGAGAAACTTTGCAGAATAGAAATGAAGAGAATAATTAAAGACCATAAATCACAAAATGTATGAAACAAACAAAATCATTGGAACAGTTTTCTTGGATTTAAAAGAGAGCTTTCGAAACAATAGACAGAATAATTAGAGAATATTGGCATAAGTGAAATAGTTTTAAGATGCTTTAATGATTATTTTAAACTAAAAGTTAAAATAAATTATGCATATTCCAAAGAGAAATTAATATCTCATGGTGTACCACAGGGGCCTTAATTGGGACCACTGCTATTTATAATATATATTAATGACATAGTTAATAATCTAAAAAAATGTAAAATACGTGTGTTTGCGGATGACACATTAATGTATTGCATTGGTGATAATATTAAAGAAATTGTAGATAATTTAAATAATGAATTAAGTATAATAGGAATATGGTTAAAAAATAATATGTACCTTAACTAAATGTATGTTTATTAGTTATAAAAATATGTTAAATAATAATTAAATACTTATTGATAACTCTATTATATAAATAGTTGATAATATAAAATATTTATATCAAGTATTTTATATATATTTTTACAAAGATATATGACGCGTGAAGATAAATAACAAGTGACTCACTAAAAAGTTGCTGGCGTTTAAAGGGTTAAGGATATTTATTAAGTTCAAGAGTTAACATTTAACAATTATTTATTGCTTGATATCATTAAATATAATTATAAAATAATGTAACCTATAAGTTTAAAAAAATATTCTCAGTTACTTCCTGCAAGATATTTTGTAACATGAATATCTAGAGTCGCTTATTCGAGTCTTGTTTATGCAATTATTTTAAGATATTTATTTATATACGTACATATAATAATAAGTTTATATATTTATTATATAAATACATCCATAATATATCTATTTTTGTGACTTATTATTGCTGATTAATAACATTTTTAAATAATTATTTAAGGAGTTATGATTATTTTGTATTAGTATATGTATATTGCACAGAGACATTCACAAAGTTATTAAAACGGTAAATTTTCTAAATAATTACTTTATAATATCGCAAACCTCTCCTCTAATGCTTCAATAGCATTCTTCCACATTTTGTCAATTTTTCCCTGCTCAGCTATTTATATAATTCTTGTAAATTAATTATGTTTCTTTGTAAACGTATAAACATCACAAGATGATAACTAAGAGAATTTCATACTAATAGGATGTGTATGTACATTACATTTTCATACACATAATATTAATACGATGAGGAAAAAGCAAAAATATATAAATAAATAATCTGTATTTTATATTATACATGCATTTCTATATCATACGCTTTTGTAGAATTTACGTTCAGCGATAACTTGCTTTTATTAAAAAGAACACGCACACACGAATATATTTTTGCCATCCAATACCAAAGGGTCAATTAGGGATATTGGGAACAAATGTTCCGTACGTGCATATATCACGTTTTTTCATGTTTTAAATGGATTAATACTGAATTAAAGCTTTCAGTCGGATTGTGTGCGCTGACTAAAAAGTTTAGATACCGACGAATAAATATATAAATGTAATACATATATTATTATCAGGTAAATTGACGTAAATTTCAAAGGCACTCCTACATCGACGATTGCGATGTCACAAAGACTAGATGCAGAGTACTACAATTTTTCATAACACGCCACTGAACAATTGCTGAGTAAGTGAATCAAGGAAGCGACTTTGTAAGGGCACCTGAAATATTACATATTTATTCCAATATACGTTATATATTTTTTTCATGTTCTACTACGTTCATAAAATATGATTTTAACCATAATATGGTTTTGATGTTTTACTCGTAGTGCTGCACCAGAAATTCCATTATTCAAATGCTTTTCTCTTTGCTAGAGCAAAGTTACAATCAAAACAGTAAGTTTCAGCGAGGAATATTAATTTTCTGTTTATATAATGCAATGTTTTTCTAATAATCTAGTAGTATTCGTAACCCATTATCGGTTTTTTGCGCTATAAAAATGTTCTGAAAGCAACGATGACTTGTCGAATTGTATGACGTATAATTTAATATATGATATTATGATATTTTTCGTTATATTAAATATAAAAATAAAATATGTAGGTTAATGAAATTCAATTTCACATACTTTGAAAGATGTGATACACATACATAATATGATCTTATAGTAGCAGTTTTTAAAGTGCCTTACTTAAAATTCTATATAAGCTATCGTTGTTAGCACATACTATTTTATAAAAAATCATAAAGTATAGAATTAATCGCTACATGGTTTGAATTCGTGTACTTGCGTGTAAAGGTAAAGTAAAGGTTCTAAATATAATAATTACCGTACAACAGGCAATACATTTTTTATAAAAATCATAGTCATGGAAAATTAACAATTAAAGTATCGTACTTGTACATTAAAATTGTACTATTAATAATATGTAATTTAATTTGGAAATAAATTATTTTAATCTTAAATTTAAATATTTTTATAAAAAATAATTTTGTGAAAATAATATTGTTGTATTTTAAAAAAATCAGACTGTATTTCGATGTATGTTTACCATCAATATTAAACTAATTTGTTTTATTATATATTTTTTATCTTCCGTTGTAACCTGACAGACGAAAGCCCAATGCGTTACAACTGGATAAATCTGTACTAATTGGATAAGTCAATCAGACATAATGAATACCTAAAAATAAGTATTAACCACCAGACACACTATTATGAATATTATAATTAATAATCAATATATGTCAATTTTATGTAAAAATGTATAGAACGTTTTAAAAATTTAAGATATTATTAAGCATTTTATTTATTTTTGATATATAAATGATATAATAATAAACGCCAAGATAGGTAGATGCTTACTAAGTAAGTTCATATACTCAATGATTATTAATAATAAAAAAACAGTTCCTTAAAATTAATAAAAATAATAACAACAAATATTTTCACATCCTAATATTATAAAATAATGCGTTACTTGAAATATATATTAAATAATTAAACTCAGTTTATAGATTTATAATATAATGTTTTTCTTAGTTTTATTATGACACTGGTTATTTTAATTTTATATGTAACAGTCAATTTCTAGCATAATTTTTATTATAAAATTCTAAAAGTCTTTAGGATTACACTATACCGGAATATATAGGTCAAATTTTCAAACTCAGTTACCATTTAATGGATTTTGCAAGTTTTTATTACGCCATTGGTTGTTATATAGAATATTTTGTTCCAGATATATGAACATAATAAAATAATAAAATATTAAATATAATAAATTATTCAAGTATCAAATCGTTATGAAATAAAAATTCTGTGTTATATTACACGTGTAATTGAAAATTTATATGCTTTGTAAATTACATGCATTCATATTAAGCAACACGATAGACCATTTTATTTTGGTTTAAATGTATATGAATTTTAATTTATATTTATAAACAAGATTTAGGTGTTAAAATATTCATTATTTAAAAAAAATATCATTATTTAAAAAAAAAAATATAGGAAACTAATAAATATTATAAGTCATGCTGATCTATGTGTTTCTTAAATTATGACTTTAACCGACAATTTATAGCATAATTTTCATCATAAATTTAATTTTTAAATTCTGAAAATTTTGTTAGATAATTCATTTTATATAAACCAGCACGATAGACTAGTGATAAAGGTCGGTGATTAATGTCTAGTATTTCTCAATTTTTATCGTGTTTGGATGATCGGAATTAGTGATTGTTTTATAATTAAAATATTTGCCGATCGTCGCAGATTAGATTTTCTTTGATAAATAATTCATAAAATCTATATTTACTATTTTGATTGTAAAGTGTAATATAAGTTTATATTTATTGAAATAGATACACAGACTTTAATTTTAGTATGGCGTCATCAGCTCTGTCGGAAAATAATGATCTTGAGTCCATGACAAAAAAGGCATTATATATTTTTTTTAACATCGTTATATATTTTATTGATTGGATATTAATACGTATGAGTTAACAGGGATTTATTTAAAAGGATCTGTGCATTAAAAAATATTTATCATTAAATAAATATATGTGTAGAATTATGTACAAATATCAATAATATTAATAATAAAAATAAATTAAACACAACTATCAAATATTATAATGTCAAATAATCAATAGATTTGAAAATCAATATAAAAATTATAAAAAATATAAATATAAAACATAAATTACAATTACAATTTATTTTTCTATCACTTGCACGGCAAAATAATAGACAAAAAAAATCGGTGAGCTGCTGTTCCTTAATAAATTATAAAGGTGCCTTACAAGTCTGTAAATAAAGGTAACTTACAAATGTATCTATTATTTTAAGTAATCAATATTTTTTACGGTTATACGACAACATGCTAATCGACATAATGCTAACGACTAACGTGACATAACTCTTCCCGATAAAATGTTAACGCGACATAATACTAACATTTATATATATATGTAAATAAATGTTATTTATTAAATAATAAATCATTATTGTATTGCTTGGACACATAGTTGTCCGCAAACCATTTTTTATTCTTGATAAGCAACTAAATGATCGTTCACTTTGAGCTACAGTTACTGGTATTGTACAAAATAATCTTAAATCAATAAACAATATTGTGAAATATTGGTTCAAGACTTTAAGTTACTTTATTTTATTTATTAACTCGCGAAATTTTTTTATTACATAAATTAAATTTGTACGAATATTATTAAAAGGTTTACAACCACTGCCTTTTTTATAACGCTGCATATGTAAAGGCGGGTTTATGTAAAGCTGCATAAGTAAACGTGTCTGGGAATGACAAAAAATTATTTACAAATTTTTAGCACTCGAACTCGCCTTATTAGAGCTTAAGTAAGACACTCAGATAAAAAACTTTTCCGAAAGTGTTCGTGTCATATGTTTGAAAATATGCATACTTTCTCGGAAGATCGAAAATATTTTAATTATCAACATTTTTTGTGATTTTTTTATTACTCTAACCGGCCGGCGGCTTTATCTTTGCTTTGGTGATCTAAAAATCCGCTGCGATAAAATAAATTAGGCATAGGAATCGGCAGAATGCAAAACAATTTAAGGCTATTTTTCATTTTCGATAATCCAAAAAGTTTAGTTATTCTTCAAAAACAGAAATATGTAAAATAGGGAAAGAAATTATTCACGGATTATTTAATGGCTTGACGAATTCTAAGGACTCATGCGACTCCATTAAATCATTAGAATCCATTGAAGTATTTGAAAATTTATCATAGGCGCAAAAATTAAAGAATAAAGTTTCTTTCAGCCTTACAGAGAGTAGTGTAAGAATACTAACACCTTACGGATTAATTGAGAAAACATACAAAATACTTGAATTAACAGGGAAAATAACTTTCAGTGCCTATAATATTTTAAACTCATATTTATCAGTGATCGAAGCACAGTAGTATTATCATAATCGAACGCTGTGCTTATTATTATATAATGGCGCAATGACTTGGATATCATAAAAGCATTAACGGTTCGTAAGATATATCGCACAAAAAGTACTTCCACTATATTATTGAGTCTCATCGTTTGACGTTTATCGATTAACTTAATTTCACAATCAATTTGCAGAGCTTCACGTTTCACCCCTTACTACCCGAGCGTGTAAAGAAACAATGCGACAGGGACGGATCAAGTATTTACCCCCGAGCTGGGGCAATTGTTAGTGCCTCCGAGATTATCTGGCCAGATTTAGTCACTATCCCTTAACAATTACCGGGCTAAAGCGCCGATTCCGCTTCCTCATTCCACATCGGAATCTCATTAAACATGTAGCTTCCGGTTATAATGGCCCTTTGGTGTCTGCGTTACAAATTCAAGCGATTATTGAATTATAAAACGCTCTTAGCGTATAACACAAACGGATACGTCTCGTACCACGTATCCATATTATATTGTTTTGGATGAATGTGAAACACTGGAATTCCCCAAACGGGACTTTTTTGTATGGGAAACGGAAATTCCCAAGCTAACGAATGGTACGCGTGTGTGTATGTTTGTCAGTATATATCAGTACAATATAACGTTGTGGCACAGTTATGGGAAAAGTTTTATTGAGTACGGGTTACTTTTACATTATTATAAAATATTTTTTTAATTGTTTGTGTACATGTGTAGAGCATATATACTACAGAAAAATATAATATAATATTTACCGTAACAATCAGATTATATTGTATATAATGATCGTTAAACCACAATGCGTAGACCAATTGCAAGTACCTGGATAAGAAAAAATCATTACTATCCGACAGATAGTATTAATTTTGTTAAAAAGTCAGATAGCTGTGCTAATTAAGGAGTTGTCCAATGCTTGCATGAGGTACTTCAAGAAATACTTGGAAACGCTAGCATTGGTAATTAGGCGACCGCAAATCCGCAAAAGTAAAAATGTAGCGGGTGCATTAAAATGCATTAAGAAATAAATTATAATATTAGTCTTCTTTATATTCTGTTTATGTTTTGATTAAAAACAATTAGCTATATTAGTAATATAAATTAATAAATTAAATAAATAATAATGGTATTTTTTTTTCTGTTAAGCATTTAAAAAAAGCTTAACATTTTTAACCATAAATTGTTTGTATAAAGAGTGACATATTTTAAATATTATTGTTTTAGTTTCTGCTAATTAAAAGAACGTATTAATATAAAAGTTAGTAGTACAATAATTAAATATACAGCATAAGTTTTATTAGCAAAATGTTTTTTAAACTAAATTCGTTATTGTGACTGTGTGCATCAAACATAATAAAATAGTAGCATTTGCAACTCATTTTTATCTGAAAAATATACACGTTGCCTACACGACGTTGAAAATAAATCGATTCTGACTCCAGCACGTGTGAAATAACGACGCAGTCGCCAGTTTTTCCGATATGCAAGTGGAAAAGCCACCGTTGAAAATCCTCTTGTGTACACACAAGACTTTCCGTGGCGGTATATTTCACCAACAATGCCAAGGCATAGCCCTGTCTGACAGGTGGGGTCGTAAATCAAACTCATTCAATTTACTGGACCCTCCGTCAGCGATGATAAACAATTTTGTGTTCCCGATTCGTTACCCGTAACGCATAACTCGTTAGACGAGCGCGGGTTTCCAATTCGATTTGGAAGGTATCAACGTTAGGTGTATATGTATATAATTTAATGTATTTATAGAGCTTTGATCAACAGAGACCAAACAACCTGCCTTACAGTTTGAGAATTTAGTAAATTTCAAGATAGTGTGAAAGGTTATTTCTGGGTATTACCGAAGGTAAACATAATACAACTATGTTGCTACAAATCAATAACATCATATTAAATAATAATATCTATACAATTAACAAATATATTCATTGTAATTATTCTGATATTTAAATATATAAAATAAATGTATTTATTACATAATGTCAGGGCCATGGAGAGCGAACCCGGGCCCTTGAAAAACAATGATTCCGGGCCTCATGACAAAAATGGTATTTTATATATTTTTTCATCGTAATATAATTTTTTGAATAAATAATAATAGGCACGAGTATACCCTTTCTATGCTACAAATAAATATAAAAAATAGCCACCGTTGCGACATATTTTCTGAAATCATATTTTATGCAAAATATTTTAATAAGACATTAAAAATTATTAAAAAAAATATATTTACATGATAAATAGCCGTGTTATCGGTGCTGCTCAGTGTTGCCATATAGTGAATTTCTAGTCCAGGTCAAAAGCAATAAAATCGTGCCATCGCGGTGAAAACTCTCGATTATCAATTTTTATATTATTTTTTTTAAAACCAAAACTAAACCAAACTAAACCAAATTTTGCCCAATAGGAGAACGCAAAAACAATTATCACTTCTCAGAAGTCAAAAATTCACGTCAAAAGCAATAAAATTGTGTCGGCGTCGTCGCAGTGGGAACGCTCGTTACCGAGCGTTCCCACTGCGACGACGCCGACACAATTTTATTGCTTTTGACGTGAATTTTTGACTTCTGAGAAGTGATACTTGTTTTTACGCACTCCTATTGACCAAAATTTGGTTTGAATATGCTTTTATCAGCCTTCGAATATTATAAGTCTATAGTAATATCGGTAAGGATAGCTATCATATTTTTAAAACATAGTGCAATATCAAAATGCAGACAAACTGTGGAGCAATATGTGAAATGCGATATCTGTCTGTACTAATTTTTTTGCTAATTTTCCCCTGAGAGATGAGTTGGCTTGGTTTGTATTTTGGACTTGACCTAATAAATGTTCTAAAACTATAATTAGTTTTAGAACTTTTATTAAGTTAGGTTTGGGTTTGAACAGCTAATGGACTTTACGTAACTGTAAAATTGCACTTCATGGACATTTTAGAGCAGCATATTAGCGCCTATAAGTTAAATTATATTTTCGCTAGTAGAAATATATATCTACTGGTGAAAATATATTTGGACTATACCACTGAAAATATAACTTTACCAAAAAATATACATTCGCTGAAACATTTACAGATTGAATGTAAATAAATAGTGATAAGTATTTAAATATATATATGTGTATATATATATATATATATATATATATATATATATATATATATATATATATATATATATATATATATATATATATATATATATATATATATATATATATATATATATATATATATATATATATATGTGGTTGAATGCGTTTTCGCGGAGAAATATTTGGTTAATATTTCTAGGAGTCGGATTACTCCGCGTACTTTATATATATATATATATATATATATATATATATATATATATATATATATATATATATATATATATATATATATATATATATATATATATATATATATATATTATTACTACAAATAGAAACGTTGAAATCATATAATTGTACTAGCACCTACCAGATAATTTAAATTTTCACTGGTAAAAATATATATCTACTAGTGAAAATGTATTCTGATATGATTTTCTGAAATGACATATTTTAAAAAATATTTTAGGGATAGATTCGAGACTATTTTTTCTAAATTTTCTTTTAGAAATAACCACATAAAAACGAATGTAGTATTAATTTATTTTGCTGCATTAAATGCAGTAGTCCAATTACTGATAATACAATTTATAAAAACATTGAATTTATATAATTCAGCTGGTGATGGTGCTTTTCTTTAGGTATTCGATCTGAAAATTTATATCAATATCCTAAATTTAACAAATTTTAACCCAAACAGAGCCGCTCAAAAAACTACAATTTGTCCCTTTTAATAACAGTGTTTATTGTGAAAGTACTACCTAGAAAGTGTGTACTTTTGAAGGCAATGTTCCGCTCCTTTTATTTTTTGTATGTGTAAAAAGTGCTGAAATACATCAGTACATATATCTCAAATAACTGTTGTTTAGTTAAAGATAAATTATTCAGGGTCGGTTTTTAAATTTTTGTACATATATTTTTGCTATGATTTTTCCAGATTTGGGCCCTTTGGAATCTGTTCCCCCTCCCCCTTGGCAAGCCTGCATAATGTTAGTAATACAGTAGAAGAAGGGCGGACAAAGTTGATGGAATACGAATTTCAATAGTTATTTAATGTTTTTAGTTATTACAAGAGAAAAAATATATACTTGAGAATAATATTAAATATTTCAGACAACATAAAAATAATTTATTATTTTTTTTAATATTGGAAAAATATATTAGGGAGATTGTTAATTGTTTATTTTATTTTTAGGCATATGTGATAAACATATTATTTTAAATGAAATCATTTTATTAAATTTAATAATTTTTTCGTACAAAATTGTTTATTTATTAATGTCACATGGTTTTTTTAAATTTTAAATAAAAGTAAGAGCTTTAACTCAATTTAGATAATTAGTTTTTTAATTAATTGAATTTTTGACACGCTTAACTGAATTTTTATTTGCTTTTTGTGTTGCTATAATTCGTTGCTTCGTTTTATATATTAGACGTGCATTGTGCATTTTTTATAAATTATGCTTCAAGTACAAAATAACAATTTGCTTAAAAAAACGCTTTGGATGAATAACGAGATATATTTTATTCAGACTTTTAATTATGTGCCTTGTAAAAATTTGCATTCTGTGAATTTGACAGGATAATTGCTTAGTGTTTCAAAACATTACTGCTGTCAAGAAATATTATTCTGTTTTCTACTGTTGTTCATTTTTGTAATTATTTTAATTTTGCTACGCTAACGAGCAAATGTATGCTTGTAGTATTTTTATAAAACAATCAATATTTCTATCCTTTATATAATACGATCTCTCTATACGCGTTATAATATTATTTTTAAAAATACCCTCTTGTCGAAACATATTTATGTTTATAAATATTCGATGAGTTCAAAAATAAAATAGGAAAGAAGGGCATCTGAATTCTGTTCGTGAAGGCATCCTTTAGGTCTAGCAAGGTCCTTGTGTATTATGCACAAGTCCTAGAGTAATTTTATGTTCACAATATGTCTATGGGTGTCGATGAGCGTCTCGGACACGGACTTTCCGAAAATTGGGTACTTGAACCTTTGGAGTCGTAAAATATTACGGTGCAAAAGCCCCGCCCGATAGTAAATCCTCCAACTTTTAGATAAAAATGTATTTTTATTGTACCTGGTATGTGTATTGCGTGCCTTTTCAATGCTCTCTGGGTGATATTTAAATGAATAATTAAATAAAACCCTTCTGCAAATCGTCGCTAATAAATTCAGCGATATCCAATAAATATATATATTCGCGATATAATACTCGGTTAGATTATGTATTGTAAATAATAAATTATTACTTTTATCCCTTTTGATAATTCACTTTTTAACTCACCCTCTCTTTTATGTAACGTCGACTTGGAATGAGACTGTTACAGCATAAAATAAATAGCTTTTCAGAAACATTTTAAAATTTGTAGTTTAATAAAAACTTCTAAATGAGGATGTAATTAAATAGTAGACCATTTTAATGTATATTTACCATATATTTGTTAAAAGCTCCGATGTTGCGTCCATTTTTTAAAAGCTCTAAAGCTAAATGAAAGAGAAAAATTACAGATATTTTTAAGTCTTTTAAAAACATTATTTAAAATATAAATAAAAATATATTTGACTACTTAAATATATTGGATCATTGTATAAGAAAATAATTGATGATGATCCCAAATCAATAAATCTCAATTCTCGATAAATTTGTTTATTTCTCAAGAATATTCAAAGACTTTTTTATAAAAAAAATTACAAATATTTTAGAATTGTTTTACAACTTGTGCATTTTTTAAACCGCCGCATTAGAAAAGGCGTGTCTTTGCCAGATGTTCGAAAATAAGTATATTTTCTTGGAAGCTTTCAATATTTGAATGGCAAAAATTTGTTAATGATTTTTTCTTTGCTTTGTTAATCTGATAACCACACTAATAATAATACAAGAAGAACCCGCTACGGATGGGAAACGGTAGATTTAAAAAATGTATTCTATCTTTCACAAAGTTTTTTATCCCCAGAGGATGGCTGATTGCACTTTATGTTTATTACACTTTATGCTTTGCAAAAAGTTATTTCAAGCATAATGTGGGATAATGTACCCACTGATGTTTTAATAAATGATAAATATGTTACCATTCTTCAAGTTCTGTTATATATTATTTGTTATAAATTATATAATTTACATGCTTGAATAGTGGTAAAAAAGTATTGCAATATATTATATATTTTTTATTTATCAATTTTTTCGAGAATTCTCATAAAAATCGAGAAGTAAAATTAAGAATTCTCATTTCACGTGAAATGTTAAAATATTAAGAAATCAGAAGACTTAGTTATATGTATTTATATCTGATTTTAATTCTCTATTTAGTTACAGTGATTTATAATATGTTCTTTCGCATCTTGCAAAAAATAATTACTCATGCTTTGAACAAAATGTTAATGTTCATGATTTTAAAAATTTAAAAATTCGTTATTGCTGCATATTGCATTAATTGATTTACTTAGGAGTTAAATTAAAAATACCTATTAAATTTTAATATAATACCTCGATAGGTAAATCATTAATGTCAAATACGCTGTTTGTAACAAACAAACATTATTATTTTTGCCCTGAAAATATTAATGTTTGTTAATTAATGAAAAATGCAACTCTTCAAAATTAATGTATATTTACCATTTTTAGTTGTTTTGAGTTTTTCGGGTTATATTCCAAACCTACGGTATGTACGCGAGCGATTAACGCGCTTCAGATTCAGACGTGTTAAACCAATTTTAGCACGGGTTTCGTAAAAGCCATATTTGATAAAGAAATAAATTTTAATAAGGATTAGAATTGCGGCCGCGTTCAGAGTGGATCTGAATGAATTATTTAATTTCACATTAGCATTTTCGGATTAAATTTGCATTATTACAATGATAAAATTCGCAACCATTGGATATAGAAACGAATAAAAATCGATGTAAAATCCCATTAATTAAAATCACTTAACATATCACAGTTTCATATTTCATATTTATTTATTTATTGTAAACCTTGCGTTGCAATATGACAATCGTGAGCCTATTTTTTATTACAACCATCATGACCTGACGGGTTTCCCCATTGATGTCTAATTTACAAACAATAATAAGCATTTAAAAAAACAATTTAAAAAAAAAACAGTTATCTGCACACATGAATAGATCAGTATCATATCACTGTTTTTCCAGCTCCTCATAACCTCCTTGTGTTTGCCAAGCTGAGGAGCTGGGTAGCTCGTGCGAGAGAAGCGTTTTCAAGCGCTTCCGTCCTGGCCGTAACGGTCAAGAATAATGCTTGCACTACATTCTTCCGAACCGAAGTTCAACTGAAGTCGGCCGAGGTCGCCGACTTCCGAGTAGCGGCCACACTGCCACAAATTCCATATGCCGTCCGGACGGCGGGCGTAAATGATGTCCGCACGGCGGCTGCTGTCACGTACAGCTGGCATATTTGCGCGATCGAAAAATGTGCCAAATAATTGCATTTTTTAAATTGTCATATTATTAAAATTATGCAACTGATGATTATAAAATTTTGTGTGGGCACTCACCAATACAATATCAGTGAAAACTTTTCGGTCGTAAATATTCAATTTACGCAAAATCTTTATCGGCTTTTGCAAAATGCCATAAGGCATAAAAATTATACTTCAAAATACGAACACCACATCTGTGATTATCCTAGAATTTGTCGCCATCGATTCTAAATAAGAATTCGTTATGGTGTGACATTTATATAAACCGATCTAGGAAAATACATAAGGATATTCGAAACGATTTTTTTTAACAAAATCAAGTACCACTAATTATTTTTTAATTATTTAATTTCATATGAAAAAAAATATAATAACGATATCTGTTAGAAGAATATACTATCAAAAATATAATTAATACTTTTTGGTGCCCTAAAATATTCAAAGATGTCAGTAAGAGTCTGTTGAAGTCCCCAATAAGCATGTGGTATTATAATTTGACCACGTGACCACGATGCAACGCTTGACGTGCGTGTTAACCATAGGACGCCTACGCGCATATTGAAATTGAACCGAGTTACTCGTTTTATCCTTGGCCAACCTTGGCCAACTTCCAGAGAGTGTAGTGCAGGCATAAGGAACGCGATTGTGACGCTCTAGAGCAAACAAAGATCACCGAGCATTAACGGGTTGTTGACACCACTCCAATGCAATGAATTGTATCTTAACGCTCATATCAAAAAGGCAGTGGGATTCAAATACAGATACGACTTGTACTCTTTCTTGTAGAAATATTTAAAAAAAATACATTCTCTCCAGCAACAAGGAGTACTTTACTTCACTTGGAATTCAGACAATAGAGCCACATTCAAGGACGCTACGAACTAGAGTATTGTAAAGAACGCGAGTCGCCAATAAGTGATTGAAGTGACATGCGCCCCGCATAACAAAGCCTTATCTCAAACCTTGACGATATGCATAAAAATCTACTATAATCTTACAACTCATCGATAAAAATATTCTTGCTTAAAACACCCTCACATTATGCGTTACAAATAAGTAAATCTGATTCTTATTGCAATAATAATTAAGAAAATAATTAACTAATCTTATAACGTATATTTAATTTATGAATCAATTTAATCAGAAGTAAATTCTCTATACTTACACTTCACATTAAATTCCGCCGAACTTATTTATTAAGTATATTATAGCTTATTTCGACCGCAAACTTTGCAGCTCTCAAAGTACACGTGTATTAATATGAAAATGTATTTCTCTTGGGTTTAATTTATTCGGGCTTTGCTACTACACTAGTATATTATCCGTAATACACACATGTACTCCTTTGACTAAAAGCTGTATATATAGAAGCGATTTTAATTGCGTTTCATTATCTCGCGTTATTTCGTTGACACTACTACTCCTTTTGGCGTCGAAAAAAGGACGCCGAGAAAAACAAAAGGCGACGAATGTCGGCCACGTACTGGTAAACGCCGAAAAGGATTGATTAGTTGAAAAGCGACGCCAACAAGTTTTAGCTCTTAAGCTAGGAGCAATATTTGTCACACAAATACACGTTCGTCCCTACAGAAAAATATCTTTTAGACTCGAACTCGAACATTCTCGCCGAAGGACAAGTTTTAAAAGGGGGATTAAGATTCTGAAACTTTTCTATATAATCCATTGAAAAAAACACGACTTTCAAATTGACCGACGAGGAAATATTTTAATTTTGAAACAACTTTTAAGCCCACCGCGCTGTACAAATTGTATAAATTGAATCTTATCCCGTATTACCCCTTTTTTAATAAGATATAATTTATTTTTAATAAACACTGATATATTTTTAGGAATTATATATAGCTCCTATTGTTTCCATCTGCATAACAAGCATATCAGACAATTATGTTGCAACATAAATAAATTTGTACGTCAGTAAAATTTATTTTAATATATCTATAGACGTCATCAGGATCACTAGGAGGCAGAGGGGCAGCTGCACTAAGCCATATTTTGGTAATTCAATATGTTGAAACAAATCGATCCCATATGAAATTCGATCAAAATTATTCATAACATCTCACAAAAGTTTAATTATGTTTTTTTAAATCACATAGAAAAGCTTTAGCTAATTGAAGAATGAAAAATTTGCTTCTAAATAAAATTAATGATCGAACAAAACATTGGAAAAAGCTACCGGAGCACTATCTTGATACATATTTTTTTCTCTCTGAAAGAGGGTTATCGTGACCTACACATTGAATAAGTAAATATGATCCAATATTAGCAAAGAATGTTTCAAAAATTCGAGCTGCACAGAAGACAACGGGAGAATGCAGGTTCATTATCTTTCAACGAGAATACACAACGGGTTTATTAATATTTGCGGTTTGTTTGTTTTGAAGAAGTTAAGAGGGCTAAATATTCTAATTTAATAGCTATTGCGTCTCTAGATTTATCTCATAAGGAACAAGTTATATTAATTATACGTTACGTTAAGTTCAGCAAATTGGAATTTTCAATTAAAGAACGTTTTATATGCTTTGACAACTTTTTGATAAAACGGGTAAAGAAATTTCTAGCTTACTTTTAAATTTGCTACAATACGATAACGGAGACAATATGGTAGAGAAGTATAATCATGTGCAAGCAGTTTGCATGAAAATAGCAAGTGTACATTTTCTGGTAATGGAAACCATACTTAAAATCCTTGTATTCAACGGAATCTTGCTAAAAAGAAATAACTTTCTTTGGTACTGTCAAGCAAATTTATAATTGCTTTAGTACAAAAAGAAAGAAAAAAATATAATAATTTATTCCTTACACAACATTTCTTAAACAAGAATGTCAATAAAGCTAGATGCAGTAAAACCAGCGGCTTTAAATTTGTAAATCTGCTTTGAATGAATTTAAGAAACACAGATTCCTCTAAAATATTAGTTGCCCCAGACCTTGCATTTTCTCTGAAAGGCGCTGCACATCACTATGCATAATCTAGCTCGATTTAATTTAAATTATTTCTCACGAAATTTGTCCGTGAGATTGGGAAAATCTATGAAAACTGAAATAGTGATTATCGATTGGATTATTTTAATCTCTTACTATACCACTACTTACTAAATGTTAATCATATTAAACTAACAAATAATTGTTCTATATATAGTGCATTATATTATTCATATATGTATTAAAAGTAACCGCATATTAAACATTATTTAATATGATACACGCATGCTGGAAACAATTGAACACACTCGTGGCAGTCATGTTTTTGTTCATGAAATTGCGGGCATAAATATGTAACATTACAATTTAATCTGAATTGCTCTCCCACTAACTACAAAATAAAGAGAGGAATTATTACATTAATACCGCACAACAACATTAGATGGTGAATTTAATTTTATTTATGTTTCATTTATTTGCAACGCGGTACTGCTCCACATTAAAACTACTATGTGAGGTTTTGCCATTCAGTAATATCCATCTAAAAATTCCCTAGTATAATTTTAATTAAGTGTTATGTTATACTATAAATTTGGGTGAGTCAGAAAAAAATATATATATTTTTATATATAACATCTTTCTACGCTCTCCATGACAATATAAAAAATGTTGACTAAACCAAAAAATCGAAATTAAAAAAAAATTAAATTCAAACGTGTGTTCCGAAAAGAAGTATCAAGAGAACGCTATGTTCGCGCTTATATACTATTTAACTCTCGACCTATATTGTTTGTTATTTTTTTAATAAAAAAATATTTTTGCAAAACGGTGATAATTTTAACAGCTAGAGATTTGGCAATGCTATCACTGGTCAATTCTAATTTAAGTGCTTCATTTATTCCACTGAAATAAGGGTAATTTTATTACACCGACTGATGACAATTCAAAGATACATTTGTAAGTGGTCCTAATCCGTCCAAATCTCTGATCACGCGTGCGCTTGTTTAACGTCTGCGTGATGAATAAACTTGTTTTGCAAGTCGCAAATATCAATTAGCTCATAACGCTTTAAACGAGTGATTGTACCAAGTTTTATTCTTACGGTCAATGGATTGTCGCGACAGTAATATTTGAAATATGCTAAACTTTAATTGAAAATATTAAAAAAAAAAACGATATAATAATTAAATATGGAATTGATATATATATTAATAAAAAAAAATATCATGCAATACGAAACTCTACAATAAGTCTGGTGAGAGATGTACCAAAGACGTTCCTAAAAATAATTAATCAGATAATGTATGATTTTAGCATACATTTTTATATTGTTTAGAATATTAAAAACAATTGTTTTGATACACGCGTTATTTATACTTCTATCGACTTTTGATTGTGTAAGTCAGTAGTAAGCTATACTGAAATCAACAAATACAGCTATGACTTAACAGAGTAAGTAAATGCTAGGAGTGCAACAAGGTTGCCTTCTTTCACCGCTACCTTTAAACATCATTCGCCGAAGCATTTAAAGATGTGAACCATGGCATCATCTTTAGATGTGCATTCTTAATCAATGATTATAAGTATTAAACGTATTATTAAATAACCTTCTCAAAGCATGTAGTGACAAAGGTCTAATTAATAAGTCATGATCATCTCAAGGCAACATAATATGATAAAAGCATCAAACGGGTTCTTTACAATACATACTTCGGATGTAAAATGAATGAAGAAAATAAATAAAAATAGAAAATCACAAGATCAAAGAACACATAGACCTTCGTTAGCATTAAGAAGATACTATACAATCATAGTATTAATATGAATATATAACTACGGGTGGTCTGCTTCCAAAAAACGTACGAAAAAAATCGGTTTTCCGTTTTTTACAAATAAAAAAACCTGTCAGCCGGTTTAAGCAGTTTAAATATTTTTTATTTAAAAAATACATATGTAAATATTTTTTTATGTTTATGCAGAAAAAAATCTAATTCGTGACTTTTTTTGAACTCGCTCCTGTGCTTTTCAGCTGGCGCTAGCCAAATAAATTATCTCTAGTTACAAATATTTTCAAAAAGCCAACAACCTATTTCAAAAGAGCGCAACAAAAGTGTCTGTCCCTTCGATACGTCGATCTTTAAATCATGCCAATGCAGAATTCATCCTGCACTGACACGTTTATTTTTTGTGATTTTCTTCAATGGACTTCTTTGCATAAACTGATCAAGAAGAGTCTACTATGAAACTTTCTGAGTCTGCTATGTCGTTTCTTAGTTTTAAAGTCCATTCATACACTTGCTACTGAAGTGACAAACATACATCACTATACTCCATTTTTATTGGTTTTACCAGAGACGTCATTTGAGGGAGGCAGGTAGGGGCATTTGCCTTAAGTTGAATTTGGCCAGAAAAATGTATGTAATTTAATGAAAAACTATGGATCTTAATGAAATCTAAATATTAAAAAAAGCTGAAATGACATCCCTGTGTAATACTCCTTCGCTATTAAAACTATGTATATGTAACAATACTGTTAATTTCCCGTATAGTGTGCAAATGCAGTTTAATATTGTAGACATTAACTCCGTCTACAGTCAAAATAAACCCTTACGGATATAAAAAACCTGATCAGGTCAACCTGCTCTCGATCGCAGAGCAAAATTGATAGCTCATGCAAAACAAAAATGACAAAACAAAACATGTAAATACTGCTGGCCTGTAGATTGCCTGTAAAAATATATGTTTACATAAAAATCTAGTAGCTATTTATTTCCTGTGTAAACTATGTTTTTTTAATAGTTCTTAAATTATTTCTATATTTATTTTATAGATAAAAATTACGCAAATAAAAATACATGTATTTGCATAATCTTATATAAAAATCGTATACTTCTTTATTTTTTAAAAGTCAAAAAAGTAAAAAGAAAATTTTTACGTACTAAGTGAATGGTTTTCCCCTCATAGTAATTTCCTGACTCGCGATAAAGCTTATTTCATTGCATCCAGTAATTAATTAGAGACTTTGAATTTTTATTTATATAATATAATAAATGAACATATCAATGACAAATGAAAAAATATGAATTTGTCAAAAAAAGGACTGCAAGCGCATACCTCAAGAGCCGTATGCGGCTCGCGAGCCGCGGTTTATATAACGACACCAATTCTCAGCAAAGTTGAACATACGCTACGTTGAGAATGCTATGAATTGTATATAAACTGTAATATAAATACAGATATAATTCATACTTCCCCTTGTAGAATATATAATAAATTTCCTCTATCCTCTCAAACAACATGGAACGCTTTGTTTATATTCGTGAAGCTACAAACTAGCGTTTCGAATATAAGCAGAATCAAAGCATATTCGATGCCTTATCGCAAATTTTATCAATGTGCATACAAAATCTCCATCCCTGCTCGAGCGTCACTTTAACGACTTAAACTCCAGCGACTCACCGGTGCGTCATTTGTTGATATTTTTTTACAAATATGTTTTTTTAAATAAGTTAACGAATTATTTACAATTTTTTTTAATTACTAAATATTAATGTACTAGCTTCATATAGCAATAAATTAAATACTTTACATTTATTTTTAGAAAGAGATACTGACCCGTGAAGAAAAATAACAGGTGACTCACTAAAAAGTCGCTGACGTTTAAAGGGTTAATTGGTTAATTATCATTCCTCAAAGCAAGGGGATTAATTATAATATCGCCCTTTTCACAATTGTTATTTTTATACACAATTTATTAATTATAATCTACGTACACGTATTTCATAATTTAGTCCTTTTCTAAACGATCACGTTGCTAATAGCACGGACTCTTGATTAAATAAAATATATACGTAGATGTAGAAACAAAACTTTTTAAATTGAGAACCATGGATAGCAAAGCATACGTCTAGGTTTTGAGAGGTTGGCACAGACTGGACAAAAAATTGTTTCCAAAAACAGATTTTACTATATTTATAGTAATATATTTATAGAAGTATATCTAAGTAAGTAATGAAATAAAACACTGGAAAAATTATCATCAAATCATTTAAAAAGCCTTCAGAAAATATAAGATACATTGGGCATTACATAGATACCTTTGGACTGCAACGCTATAACTGTTTTAGACATAACACACATGCCTTTGGACTTTTAAAGGTTATCAGAATCCAAAATTTAAAAAAATCAATTGATTGAAATATGATATTAAAACATTAAGCATATTGAAAAAATATATTACTTCACAAATAAAATATAAATATAATCTATATGAGAGTGGTTGTAAATTCAATGGCAATTTATAGGAATACACTTGACCAGAACGATTTAAGCTTTCCAAGATTCATGAAAATTGTTAATTCCATATATTCAGCCGATATTTGAGAGCTAATTTATCGTTTCGATGAAGGCTTAATCCTAACCGTCAATAATTAATTCCAGTTATTAGGCTTATATTTGCTCGCATGTTTGCTTTGTACTGTGGGTAATTAACAATTATAGCAGTAATTAAATTATATTTATGAGCACACAAAATTATACATGAACAAACATATTATATTATTATAAAGTATATCACAACCAAGTTAATCTAATTTGAATAGTTTGGATTATTGGTGTCACTTTTTATGTTTCTATATCGGGATCTGAGTTACATGCTCAAAAAACTTGGAAGGCTTGGAACACTCCTCTGACATTAAATATAATATATTAACCTATATAGTTCGGTGTTGCCATATTCAAATAGTATATTTGAATGAGTACTGATATTATGATTTTGACAAATGATGACAACTCTACAACGATCAATTTTATCTTCGACTAGCCATCACATTAGATCGACTCGGACTGGATTGGTATTTGGATTAAGCACTGTGTTACATGAAATCCCCCTCCCCCTCGTTTTCCAATCCTTTCGATTGACAGGTCCGCCCGTGACAGGACAGGCCATTACTCACTCGGACGATGTAATTTGATTTATTTCTAGCAAGTTTGCGGACGATAATGATAGAAGGTAATTTGTGTATCGACAGCGCAAGTTTGCATCTCAGTATGGTTTTTAATCTAAGTTGATGCATGGGTACCAATCTACGCGAGTGGGCGTAAATGAGAGAGCGTTTAATATTTAATAACGACCGAGTCGAGGTTGTAATCACGACCGGAGAAAAATACGAGTAAACATCCGGCATTGTGTGCTATTTTATAAGGGTGTATTATCAGCAACGTAAATGAGGCAGCGAAAGCAGGGCATGCAACATAAGAAAAAAAGGGTTATGGCGCTGCTGGCGTTAACCTACATTTATTAAATCCGACTCTTTGTTTTTATTATAATTAAAACGTCCGGATATAAGTTGTTTTAATTTAAATACAAATGATGTTTATGTTTAACACTTTAAAATAAATAGTTACATCTAAAAATATATTTTTTAATTCGAAGCATTTAATTTGTGTGTCGATACAATTTCAAAGAGTCAAAGATCAAATGGTATCTTACGCATGACTTGTTAAACAAATTGCTACGCATGTTTGATAACTCTTGAACAATAAACCAGCACGATAGACTAGTGGGTTTAAAACTTGGGTTCGAATCTCATATGATCTCTAGTTTTAAATAGGAGTTGATGCTAAATATATATATATATATATATATATATATATATATATATATATAATTCCAATCCATCATTACAGATCTGGTTTTCCTAAATTTACCTTATCTCACAGATACATATCATAATAAATAATTAAAATAAAGTCGACCTAGTCTATACATAGTGACACATATTTTTTATAATATGTAATCATATTTTATAAAATATAAAATAGATGACACTGATTCATACACTTTGATTTACATATAGTATCTAACTACTTAGTAGTTGTTAATTGTGTTAGCTTGGTTGTAACGCATAAGACTAACACCTGTCATGCTGCAACGGAGGATTTACAATAAATAAATTAATTTGATACTTTTCCACTTTGTGAAAGTGAAGTCATAAATACTTTTATTACTTAAAATTAATAAAATGGATCAGACTTTGCCCTCTTTTAACTTTTTATGTGATTGTGGAGTTTTCAATCATCTGCTCAATTTATTTTAATTTAGAACACATTCTAACGACAATTTCAAACAAACAAAAAGAGATATTAAACCGTCTGAATAGTATGGATACACACAATATTTTACACAACAATGGAATATAGATCTCGTGATCAAATAATTGTCTTACTAATTTAAAATATTACATGGACCACCTAAAAGCACATCCATTCAGAGACGTTAATCACTCATAAATACCGCCAAAATACTACTCTTTATATGGAAAAGACGCGTGCTAGATAATACATTTTTACCCTACGCATATTACTATTGTTCTATGACTCTTTGGTTACCGATCGCCTATCTGGACTATTTATATTTAGATGTAGACAAATTTCAGCGGATATTTCCAAAAAGCGATGCAATTGACTTTCAAATATTTACACCGCCTAATAGCTACATTTCTCTATATAAGTGGTAATTATATATATTTTTAAAATAAACTGTAACTAAATTTTCCGGCGTTTATTTGGCTACAAAGTCACACTTCTTCGGCCTCAAAACCCTAAATTATTGTTGGCATATTTATTAATAAATTATTATACAAATAAATGTTACTTATTTTAAAACATACCTGTGTGAAAATGCTTACAATAAATTTATTGTTTAAATATTTCGTTAAATCTAATTACCGTGCCATGTTGTTATAACTGTAATGACTCGCTCTCTTTTTCAGCTTTAGGGCAAATTAAATTAAAAATATTATATCTGATTACACTCTCAGGGGATTTTAAAAACATCTGACGAAAATTATACTCAAATAATGCCATTATAATTAACTAAATTAATATATAACATTGTTTTAATTAACCGCGCAGTAAAAATAAATATTACTTCTCTCCCACGCATAAGATATATCAACATCAAATGTGAATGTGTAGATACAGAATTATGTATATATTATTATTATACTTGAAAATACACAAGTATTCTAAATTAATGAATATAAGTACATAAAATCGCACCCTAAATCTCCACCAACTAATAAATAACATTATTTGTTTTAAGCTTTTTATATACATATATATATATATATAAACGTTAATTACACGATTAACGTTATCATTAAAATTAAGTAGAAGTTGCTGCTTTATAAGCATTTTCTAGTTAACAAGTAAATATTAATAATAATATAAGACTAGTAATAAAAATATAAAATGAATTAAGAAAATACAACAACCTTTAAGAAAGTAAAAGAAAAAAAACATTAAACAGCTTAACACTATTTATAATTATTTACTTAACTAGCTACTAAAATATGTATTTAGGCATTTTACGTTTATACTTAACTCTAAAGATTAATTGATTAATATAGTTTCGCATAATATTTTATGGTATTTTTTTATTTGAATATGGTCATTTTTTTAATCATTTCTATTGGAAATCAACTATGAAGCTTTTTAAATATATAAGGGTATGCTATATATAAAAATAATTATCCCTTTATTTTGAATATCTTAGATTTTTTTTTCTTGTTAATGCGCTTTTTTTGTTAAATATTGGTTATAGCAAGTCCTTTAGAGCTAAATTCCACAATTTGCTTAGCTTAATTTTAGTTTAGAGTCCAGATTTATATCCATGTATTAGACGCTCGATATATTTCTTTGATAATATTATTAATACAAAATTAAAGCATTTTTTCAATAATATTTTCAATATGAAACCGACCCAAAAACGTTACTTTAATATATTTTTTTTATAAATATTTTAGTAAAATGCCAGATTTGAAAGTTCATCCATACTCTATAAAGTCATTTATTTGGTGACCGATCATAATCAAGTTTTGCTCAGTTTCACTAAAGGACCCTTAAAAAAATATAGTCACCCTATGAATACCTTGATCGAATTGTGTATATATATCGTAATAAATAATTTAAGGTTTTTTAAATATGGAATTTTTCTGAAAATGAAAATTCCGAGAATATCTTGTATATATTCAACAATAAAAAAATATTGTGGAGAAGCAGTGAAAGCCATTAAAATAGAGTTTTTTTTATTAAGATGACTATTTGTTTAATAAAATATGCATTTTTAGTACGATATTTATAAAATATGTCCAATGATTATATTAAACAATAATCATAATCAATTCTACAGATACAATAAAATGTTGATGACTTCATCATAACATATTATTCTAAATAAAATCATTTTGTATGCGAAATTTTTTTTTTCAAATAGGAACATCACGATATCGGAAAGCGATTCAGATTTAAATTCCTGCGACATTTTCGACATTGCATTGCTAAACTTTTCAATGGCTCCCATCGACATTATACGCACAGGGGTGTGAGAGTCCAGGGGTGCAGATGCTCGCTGAATTCAAACGCGTGTCATTATTAGAAAAAATCCATTGCCGATATTAAGCGATGAACTAAATAAAAGAAATCGCGGAGCTATTTCAATAAATGCCTCTTTACGAAGAATTTGCGTAGGACGAAAAATAAGGAGCTACCTTTGAGAAACGTAATGTAATTACGTAAATACTGGAGTCCACTCACAGAGCCTAATTTGAATTCGCTTATATTATTCACGACGCTGAAAGTTTAATAAAGTCTATTTCAAAAGTGCCTCGGAAGACGTGAGCGTTTATTGCACGCTAAGAGAAAATGCGTTCGTGGACAGAGGCTTTTTTATCAGCTGGGAACATTAATTTGTGCTGCCGGATGTCTGAATAATGACGATAATAATATGACTATGCATCATTTATACATACATTGTATTCAAATAATATTAGTTTATAAATATTCTAGAATTCTGTATCAACATATCTATTTATTGTTATAGCATTAGGGTTTATCATTAAAACGACAGTTTCTGACCTGTCTTAGCGGCCAATAAAAATTCGTTTCAAAAGAACTCGCCAACCTTTTGTAATTGACCATCCCATTAAAAAAGTGGCGAATAACATAATCTACCATGAAGGGGTCATGAATATAAATACTGAAACACGAACAACCAGGAAGAACTTCACCTCAGGAAATTTTACACTTGAGCATTCATATCGGAGCTTAAAGCATAAGATCTTGAAGAGCCCTCCAACTTAGACTTCAACCGAGAAGAGGCTGGTATCCAGAAAGTTACCGACTGATAAATTCACCGAATGAAAAATTCACTGATCCTGCAATATGTCGAACGGAAAGCTCACCAATTCTACCTATTGATTGCCGATGATTTATTTATTAAAAATAATTATTTACACCTTTATTGTTCAATTATTTTTATTTAATTTAATATGTTCAATTGCAAATTAATGCTATACATTTCCTTGTATTAATATATATATATATATTTTTTTTAATGGGACTTCAGCAATTTCAAATAATTCGACTGATTAAGCATACCTACACAGTGTTGTAAATCTTCCATCTTTTGGGAAAATTCTATTCCTCGAATTAGTAAAGCAAACATTAACATTCTCTCATGACAATGTAATAAGGATTATGATATTACATTTCAAAATTGTATTTATAAATAGTAAAATATAATATTGAACGTGCAAAAACATTAAAGGTTAAATTATTATAAGTTTTTAAGATTAAAAATTGTGAAGATTATAAAAAAATAATGTTAATTTTCTAGTGTCTGTATAAAGTTCATAATTACTTGGAAAACATATTTTTTTACTAAAATAACAATTTAGTTAATATTATTATAAACCTTTTTAAATCTCAAGACGTAGGATTAAATAATTCATTAAAATTATAATAACAATAAATAAGATGGTTATAAGATATATTAAATTAATAATGATTATTTTAAATTAATTTGCTTATAAATTCTTAAAAATTAGAGAGGAAATAATCCATTTTTATCTATACGTAATTAAATAATTAATTTTCCCAAATATATAAATAAATAAATAATGGAGCAAACGCTCAAAGATATCGTAAAGAAAAATAATTTGCAAAGATATATTACAATAAATAAAAATTAAATTAAATTAAAGTACAATTGAATAAACAACAAAATATGTAAATATAATAATAAATATAAACAAATTAATTCAAAATAAAATACACATTAAATTAATATTTAAAATAACGTATCTATAGACATGTAAAATCTAAAATATCTTAAATATCTGATAATATATGTATATTACTATATAACCATCTTATTTATTGTTATTATTTATTATATAAATGAAAATATTTTATTTTTATGCATAGAGTTAAAAAATATATTTCCTTTATAATAATTAAATGCATTGCATTAATTTGCATTATAACATATTAAATTAAATTAGAGTAATTAAAAAATACAAGTGTAAATAATTATTTTTAATAAATAAATCACCGGCGTTCAATTGTAGTATCAGTGAATTTTCACTTCAATTAATTTACCAGTCAGTGAACTTTCCGCTCGGTGAATTGCAGTCGGTGAAATTTACTAGAGCCATGCGCCCAACTCAACTTCAGAGCAGTTAAGATCGCAGAAGCTGCCGCTTCTCTCTTCGCATCCATTAGTCCAGCTCGACGGCCTACGAACACACCCACATAATACACGTCTCAATCATTACGCAAAAAACTATCTTTATATTAAAAAATGAAATCCTTTTGATTGATTTAAATATAAATAATAGGACATGCAACTATAATTTTTAATATATATTAAGAGTCTTCTATCCAGTTCCTACAAAGAAACAGTTTTTCGGAGGGGAACACAAAAGTATTTACTACTTTTGTCGCAATATTTCTTAAAAAACTAAATTCTTTAGAAAAAAGCATAAAAAGCTCTTGAAATCAGTTTTGAGAGCAAGTAGATATTTTCCAATATGGATTTTTTACGAGTAACACGTTTCCCTTTGACAACCCGACAATTATTCGTGTCTTCTATGACACTTCAGTTCGCAACATTTTTGAATCAGGATTTATAATTTGGAATCCTCAAGTAACCAAATATTTTATCTTAATCTGATAAGTTATTATTGTTATTTTTTAAAACTGACACTAAAGTTGAAACGATATATCAAAAAAATTATATTTTTATGGATAAAAATATTCCACTTGCAAAATATAATAAATAGCTTATGCAACCGATGGGTCTGCTTCAATGGTTGTAAAATATTCACGATTAATCGCATATCTAAAAAAATTATGTGACCAATTTTTTGCATACACTGCGTAATCCATTGCAAAAAGGTTGAGACTCTTAACATTGTCATAAAAACAATAAATATCATTAAATCAATTCCACTTCGAGATCGTTTTTTCGACCACTCTGAAAAAACGAGGAAATTTTGAACGCCTATGAGAACATATAAGTTCATTGACTATTGAAGGGTAATTGTTCTGTATCCTTTATAAGTAATAAACAATTTGGAGAACTGACTGTGTTGAGGCAAATATAATGTAGTTTACATCTGGCACAAATAAAGTAAACTTTCAGTTCATTACTTATTTCGTTTTTAAAAATACATATTATATATATTCATAAAAAATATTTTTAAAATGTACTTTTTCGCTGACTTTTTTTCCAGTAACTATTGTAAAGAAATAAAAATAATAAACTCGAAAGAGGAGCAAAGGCTCGAAAAGGATGAAAATTTCAATGTTGGGTTTTGAAACGTCTTCGAATCATAATCGCGTCCTTTTGTGCTCCCCGTCTCAGACAAAATATTCGCATCAGCCGACTCGCTATGACTGTCGTCATCCAGTTTCTTAAAACGCTGACAATGCATATTGATCTAATAATGTCAGCTACGAGGAGCTGGTCTGATTCGTATGATTTTAATATTTTTTTTCTCTAATAAATTATGATCATATTAACTCACTGAGGTAACATGTTGTTAAATCAAGATAATCTTAATTTAAATAAATAAATAAATGTTTACATAAGCTTAAGCCAAACTAGGTCGCTATGCCGTTAATCCAATGAAATAATCAAATCATGCAAATTAATAAAAACAGATGATATAAATGTTGTCTTATTATCTTTATATTGATACAAAATAATTCGCCTACAATATAGACAACAGACAGTATACTAAGAAAAAAGCGGTTAGGATTTATGGTCTGAATTTCTTGCTAATGGTATACATGTTATATATTTTTACATATTGATTAACCTCGGAAACTAAACACTCACATAAATAAGTACGTGTGTATATCTATCTATACAATAGAGCTTTAATTATGATGCAGGACGTCGCGAGCTCTGGTGGAAAACCGCGAATTCGCTGTGGAGATAGAGTTGCGATTGACGTAGCTCACTAAGGGACGAGAGAAGAATGGGAGAGAGGGTCTGAAACCATAGAGAGCGTCGGAATAGACTTGTGGTGGCTGTACCCTGCTAGGGACATACATTGGTCAAAGTTTAAATATACCCAATTTACTAAAGAGAATTACTTTATGCAAGGCGGATTAAATTAAAATTAGATTTATTTTAAGTTTGATTTACTTAGTACATATTTATAAAAAATACTTAATAACATATTTTCACCCTTGTTGCGAAGTGTCTTCGTCGAAAAAAGCATTACTTATGGCACAAAAGCAATAAAACCAACGAGAGCCAACGGCTAGAGTGAATCTCGAGAGGTAATTTCGCCATTACGTCACATATTACGACAACGTGACGTCACGGCAAAATTACATCCCAGGCCTTTCATTAAGGCATTGAAGTGTCAATTTTTTCTACTATAGAACTGGGAGGTTTCAAGTAATGAAAAAAATAGATTGATTAATGTTCACAAACGTATGTTCTAGTATCGTTAAAAACTAAAAAAGAGTGCATAAAAGCAATAAAGTTTAATATAAATTAAAAAGTATTAATCTAACCCTAAATAATATTGTTAAATATTTTACAAGGATCAATATTTATATTATCAATTTGTATTTATATTATATAATTAGCAATAAATCTATTTTGTTTCAAAATTTGTGTAATATATTTTTTTTTAATACTATACTTATTAAAAAATAAAAATACTAAGGGGTGCAAATTTGTCTTTTTGCCTCGCGTAAAAAATGTCTATTCCCGGCCCTGATTCTTAGTCAAGAATTTAATTTAATTTTAAACTAAATTTTCTTTTTGAATAAATGAAATATATAACATATAATTATTACATAAAAGGCTTATTTTTAATATTGCTTCAATAAAATTAAGTAATATATAAATCCTATAGATTGATCATTTTTAATGGACAGTGGAATTGACAAATTTCTTGAGACGCTTTTTTATGACTATTTTAGCCATTTTAAAGAATAAAAAGCTAACTAATTTACAATGACCATTTTATTTTTAACTAGTAAAATGTGACATGTCTGATATTGCTCTTTTAAGTCACATATTTATGCATAATAATATATATACATACATACACATAATTTAAAAACAAAGAACCGTTTTTAGAAAATCACAATAAAAATTGAAAAACTTGACCAATTGAGGTCAAGTTTCAAAGGAAGGGTTGTTAATAGGAATGTGTTAAAATATAAATATATTTTTAATAATACACACTTTAAATTTTATTTAATTTTAGTAGTTATAATGCGAAAAAATAGAATGAAAAAATATTTCCTCTCTTTTTTTAGTATTCACACGTATACTTTTTTATTGTACGTCTCTGTCTATTTTAGAATATTTATATGTTTTCAACATAGCTCAAATAAATACACTGATTTGTGATGAACAACTATTTAAATCAGACAACAAAAAATGCATCTCAAAGTCTATATATTGTATATAGTTAGGCAAAAATACCCGGCTGGCAAATTAGACTTCGATAATACAAACTTATACAATAGATACATACACTTTGACAACATTACAACTTGGCCAAACTACGGATTCCCGTTTCGGACATAGAATCTCAAAGCACGTCTATCCGTACATAGACTATATAATATATTAAATTTAGTTAATTAAACTTACCGATTGCGGTCGCTACGCCCCAAAATCTGGTGAACAACTCCAGGAACTCCCACAGGCACCCGCATGAGCCCTCCCTGTACCTGCCCACCCTGCTCCTGACCTTGTCGTCCATCTTCAATCCATTACGTCGACCATTATCCAATTAAAAACTTTTCAAAAAAACATTCACCACAAAACACTGCTCTTTCTCGAGCCCGTCGTCACTGTTGAAAATTCATTTTTTTGACAGGACTTCAGTATTCAATCTTCTTCTTCTATGTTGTTATTATTTTTTCACTGTTTTTATTTAAATTAGTCTCCTGCGTAGATCGCAGAGGCGTTATGCAGAATGTGCGGATCGCTAGAGTCGATAATTGTTTTTTAACGACGTACAGTCGAACCGCATCGAGTAGACACACACTTATATATATTTTTAATAATAATGTTTTTTTAATGCATCACTATCAGTGGACAGTCAAATATAATGGATATTTTTTAAAGAGTTTATATTGTACTCGTTAGCTTGATCGGTGTCGCATTTAAAAGTAGCCTGGGCATTTCTTGCTAGAAAAAAAACGTTAGGTTTAGGTACTTGTCGTAAAAATCAATATTTTGAATAATTTATTAGCTAGCTTAACTGATATTTTTTTATAGGTAAAATCAAGATACAAAATCCATAACATATTTTTTAAGCATATTATTTCACGAATAACTTAAACGGCTTTGAATAAAGGGAGTATAAAGTGAGTCTTGATTCTAATGTCATAGATACTTTTTTGTCGAAGTTTCCGATAGCCTATTAATAAACCTATTCAAATTTTATTAATGAGGTCATCAGTGAAAACATATGGCCGTTTATTTCTTTCACGATTCCATTTTTCCCATTAAAAGAAACAAGTATGCGATACATTTCAGCAGCAGTTTCTCTTTTCGAAGAATCCTAACGCATAAATAATAATGAATGTAACACTGGCATTCCAAAAACGCAAACAAAATTTGCTTCTAATCAGTTAAAAATAGCTTTTATTTTTAATTGACAAATGTCTTTCGTATCTAAGTTAATCAACTTGAAAAGTAAAACAATGACCTTAACAGCAAGTATAGACAAAACCATACAATTGTATCGCTATACCATTTTTGGTACGGTCAAGTTTGCCGAGTGGTGGGGAGTATTATTTATATAAGAAATTATATTACGATGTTAAAAAATATATTGTCATGAGGCCCGGAATCATTGTTTTTCCATGGCCCAGGTTCGCTCCTAGCGGCCCTAGGTACGGTATAAAGAAATATTGGTTGAAATTGTTTTTTATATATATATTTATTGTATAAAACAGAAAATACACGTGTATGTCTGTATGTCACAAAAACTCCTCCCAAACAGTGAACAGTAGCGACGTGACATTTTCACATGTCATTCTGCTGCCATTTCTAGGTCAACTGGGTTATTTTATACTTTTAACTTTTTTATTAAAGACGCGCTAATGCAATACGTGTCAATAAGACCACTGAAAAAACTGAAAGTGCTGACGACCGATTACTTGCTACTGCAAATATTGCAAAATAAATTTGTAATTAATTATAGTTCATAAAGTTTGAATCTATCGGAATCTAGCAAATCCGGGTAATATAGTTAGTACTAATATAAGCTTAATTTATGGGACTAATGTAATAGCTATGTGTCTTTATGTGCCTTTGTGATAATTTTTGAATAGCAAAAAATTTTTGACGATTTTCTTTGCGTTGATAATCTAAAAACTATATTAATAATCAGATAATAAAAAATCGCTCCGCGTGAAAATCGGCAGATTGCAAAAATGTATGGGGGCTTTCCACAGAGTTACGCCATAAGGTTTGGCTGTTGGTGAACTTAAATCTCATTTTTACAATAATCCAACGAGGTTCTTTTTTCTAGTTCGAAATATGGTAAAAGTGAAGTAGCAACAACTGTTATTTCTCGATATAATTCGAAGCTCTAATCAATCGAAGTAGATCAATCCGATCTGATTCTTCGATTATTCGCGTCCATAGGTTGAAAAATTGTATATAAGGCTGATAAAAAGTCTTAGTAAACATAAGCAACAATCAACAGATAGTGAAACATTTTTTTTATTAGAGCAGCTTTTCTTTTCATATTGATTATGAAACCGTACATTTTACAGAAACCGCTCAAACAGAAAAACACTCCAATGAACGCCACGCCGTTCAATTGACAGCGCACATTGATCACTGATTATAATATAAATGTACCCTTTGATCCCTAGAGAACAAGTGCGTAAATTCATAATACATTGGTAGATAAATACCTATTATATTATATTTTCATATTGACATGTAATATAGCACTTTTTTTGAGGGCCAATTTAATTTTTACGTTTTCCCCGGGCGATTATTTCATATTCTGCCTGCGTACAAATTGCTTGTCGGAAAAGGTATTATACCCCTGGGTCGAAAGCGGGGACGTCACGTCACGTCACACGGCGTGTCATAAACGAATCACTGACGCGCATTTCGCGAACAAAATCGCGTAATTTTTTTGCGATTTTTCATTTATGCATACATGTATAATATATAATTTGATCTATGCGTATGTTGTATATGTTAAATAATAATCAAAGCACGCAAGCTGTATATTAATGACTGTTTCCTGGATATTAATAATAGTTCCTGATCGGTGATAGAGTTGTAAACTGGATTTTTGTCACGCGACCCAAACTGATTAATTATCGGTTGCCCTAAATGTATTTTAATTATACAGTAATAAATAAAAATAATAAGAAAACAGAAATGCGTTATTAAGTAGCAAACTCGTTTATGTCACTATAACTACAGTATATGTATTCTCAACAGTTAGTTCACAAAAACATTATTAAACGCGTGATCTGTGATTGGTAGGTCGCTTGAGGGGCTGTACCAGTATATGTGATTACACAGGGTAGTATAAGTATCATTGTTATATATGCGTTATTTATTACATTTTTTAAATTGTTTTATGTGTATTTTTTTTTATTAATTTCTAAAATTATCACTGTTTTATTTTTTATAATATTAAATAGAATACAGTAGTAATACTCTGCCGATATCTAAAGGCGTTAACCGCTTGTTGAACGCGTTATTTTTTTGGTACATATTTAATATCTACGGGGAATATATAATAAAAAGAGCACTGGATGGATTAAATGGCGGAACATCAATTGAGGGAGAAAAACTGTTGACACACATGAGTTTTTAAGCCACGACGAAAGAGAACAACTTCCTATTTATCAGAATTAACAGATCAAGATCGAACTCATGATTATCAATGTGTCCCACGCAAAAAAATTAAACAATTTGTTTGTAATGATTTTTTGGATACAATTTGTCTAAGTCCAGTTACTGGAGAAAGAAAAATGTTGTTTAATTTCACTAAAATATATAAAGAAGGCAGATAATATTTTTTAATAATTAGAATAGCCCTCCAAACACATAGGATCATTTGAAATAATAATTGGGGCAAAATATGTATTTTGAAATATAACTTTACTGAAAAATAAACATTTATTGTAACATGTATATATTGCATGTAAATTAATAATGAACATATATTATTACACATGGAAAAGCTGGAATAAAAAGAATCGCCCCGCCCCCGCTCCTCCTCCTAAATAACATCCCTGATAACCATAAAATTTCGCATAGGACAACTAATGCATATAGTGATTTTTTTTATATTCGTAGACAAGTGTTTTGGTGCAGGCAGGGATATTTTAGTCACTAAAATTTAGTGCATCCATCATATAGTCCGGACCTTGCACTTGTTTAACACTGTTAATGGTGTAAATACACCAGATTTGACCAAAACCACTTAGTTTTTCAGTACCACGAAAATTCTACAATTAAGAAATCCTTCAGATACCAGAAAATATAATAGTAGTCACCAATCAAAAAGGGACATATTCCAGAATTAAGCATCACATATTTTAAAAACAATATAAAACTATGCTATTTTTGTTAGATACATTTTATAAAAAATATATTATGTAAACATTACCCCCTTATTGATTAATACAAAATTATAAAAAGGCTGGCGACTGCTGATTTTAAGAGTATATTTTGGATTTTACTAAAAAGTTTCAACTACAATAATTATACTTAAATCTTCTTCAATATGTTTAACATGAGCTACACAAGTCGTTTGAATATTTCAGAAATTCCTCAAGGTTCTAATTTCACCGATATATATTTATTTTATTTATAAATTATATTAATATAGTAATTCATAATTCCAAATTATTACTTTTCTCTAATGCCCTTGAAGTAATCATTAAAATAGATAATATTGGGAATTGTAAAAAACTGCAATTTCATATTGAATATTCTTGGTCGTAGTCATCGACCAATAGATTACCATTAAGCATCGAAAAATTGACCTTTATGAAAATAAACTCTATGGTTTCAATGCTAGAAGTTATGTTAAGAAATCTTGGTTATGTAATTAGGTTTATTTTATAGAAATATTTAGATGAGAAAGAAGATTTTGCTGAGAAATCAGGACAGCAATTTTTAATGTGACTAAATATGTTTTTGCGAATACATACTTCAGGAATTACTAAATTAAAAAGCACCCCTTATAATTTTTCACGGACACTTTTAAAATGCAATGAGTAAAGTAGCGAATAAATAGTTACGGTATAATTTGTACAATAAGTCCAGTTACCTAAACTATATATCTGTAGAAAGAAAAATGTTGTTTAATTTCACAAAAATATATAAAGAATAATAATTAAAATAGCCTTCCAAACTCATATGACCATTTAAAAAAATCTTTGTGGCAAAATATGTATGTGAACAATCATTCTTAAGCATGAACCATATAAAGAGTATATTGATTAGCTAAATTACCGATAAGAATTAAAAACTACAAGTTACATATCAAACAAACCGAAACTCTCAAACTTTTTCTCTTTGTTTATTATTTATTTTTTACTTTTGGAACATGACAGTCATTAGCCTAAAGTGTTACCGCGGGGTAAATGCAATCAACACCCACAAGTAAGTGAGTAGTAAGATCCGGCTGAAAATCAGTCTGTAGATTAGTAACATCTAATTTATTGATTATAAACTATGCTTACAGCTTGAAATAAATTTATGTCACTATGCACAAAATAACTCAATTTCATTTTAATTATTCATCCGTGAGATTAAGAAAATCTAGGAAAACATAAACTGTGATGATCGATCAGAATTATTATTATTATATAATAATCACTAATTCCAATTTTCCAGATACGATAGATTAAAATTACTCGGGTTCATATGAAATTCGAATCTAGGTCTTTGAGTTATTGATCACCGAATATATGTATTTATTACTTGAAATTGAAGTACTAAGCACAAAATCAGTTTGTAAATCATTGCCTAAATAATTTATATATTATTTAAATGCATACATGAAAGAAACGCTAAGTTATGGGAGTTGTCAGATTAATACAGCAGATAATATATAAATGCAATAGAAATAAAATTGTAATTGTATGTTCGAGTTTCTGCTTTTTTTATGGTTTAGTAATAGAAATTCATTAAATCTATTGAATTGCTTATAATTTATAAATCCTTAAACTTAATAAGATTATGTATGTAAAGCACCATGAATTTACGGTAAAAATAGATTAAAATAGTTACATAAATTAATAAGTTAAAAATATATACTAATATAAAAAAAACAAGTCATTTAATGAGAAAATATATTTTAAATTGCCTAAATCGATATATGAAAAAATATTATGGTGCCACGACATGAATATAATTAATTATATACACTTATTTTTAGTTATATAAAAGGTATTTTTATTACCATTACAATCATATTTTTATTGAGTGATCAGCTGAAAAATTCACTGAGAAGATGGTACGAATTTATTGAATAAGTTAAGCAAACTCAAGTAAGCTATTGAATAAAACGTTCAATTTGTTCTGTAAAGACAAATCTATGAAGAAAGTTTATTTACATAAGTATTTATAAATATCTCTGTGACCTCAAAAGTTATTCTCCCAGTAACATATATTATACGAAATTTCTTAAGCAATATATTTATATTTATAATTTTTATAGTAATTATTATTATTATTAATATTTTAATGCATGTATTTGCAATAACAATAACTATAGTAATTTGTATTTCGACATGCGTCTTTATGTTAATTAAGAGCGCTCGTTTCACATTCGCACTTTTTACTTTGCGCGATTTGAATTTCCCGCAAAATCTCGGTCCACTTCCGGTTCCTCGGCAAGGCGAACGAACCACTCGACGCTCGGCCCGAAACTGATATCTCTGAGCTTTCAGCTGTTTGGCGCACAGTGCGCATGTTTAAAACTTGCGCTCTTCAAAAGTTTCAGCGAATTCCGCTCGTAAATACTTGAACGTGCGTAAAAATAAATGTCAATCGTTTGATCTTTTGACGACATAACGTGAAAATGTCAAGCTGTCGTTTCCATTCTGATATTTAAATTCACAATCGATTCGTTGAAATCGGAAATAATTCTATCAATACAAGAAAATCATTATTGAGAGATATATCGCTGCACGGCTTAACATCTTGACAGTATTATAGCACGTGCATATTATAGCATGGCAAAAAATCTCAAAGATCCGCCGCAAAAGTAAACGAACATAAGTCGTAAAATATGTTATAATCACAGCATTTTTCTCACAAAGTGTTAATTGAAGATGATTGAAAATTATGTTGCAGTTGGAATTATAGATAATATAATCAAAACTTTAAATTATGATTGTGCCAGTAAGTGTTTGGTTATATGAATAATATGTCACGGTTCTTCTAACAAAATTAGCATTGCCTTTCTAGGATCAAATATTAAAAGACAAGTTATTACAAATTAATTTAACATATTACAATGGCAGTAATAATTAAAAATCTCATATTAGTGTAAACAAAAAGTTACATTTTACCCATTATATCGTATCGTTAACAGGTAATTTTCAGAAGCAATGAAAGATCTAATAACATTTACGTATGACAAACAATTAAAATATGACGTATTGCGACAACTTTCAGTTGAAGAAAGGATGCGAATCTACGGTAGCTTCCGTTAATTTTGTTTTTCACTTATCGTTTAAGTTTAATTTATGGATTATATTAGTAGTATTAATGAGTTCAAAGTTTAACTCTTGATAAAGGTCTTATTGTTTTTAATTATTTTTCAGAAGCAATGATTTGACTACCTACTATATGATGACAACGTAGAATTGGCATATATAAACAAAAAGTGATTCGTCTCAAATTGAAGTCACCGTCAGCAAGTATTATATTTTTATAAAGAACATACTACATAAGTTTAATGTAACTGAATATACTGAATTTGACTGTTCCAAAAGAGAAATGATTGTACAGAACAAAAGTTGATAAAAAAAAACCATGACATAGATACATATTTTGCCACATCGGAATTCAAAATAACCCACTATTAGATATTTTGGCTATTGATTATTCCAGGTATGCAATTACACATTTATAATCATTGTAAAATGTCGTCTATTAGATAATATCCAAGAAACTACACATTTATAAGCTATCCGTTGGCTGATATATTGTGAACGATCTAGGTGAATATTTTTGCTGCAATAATGATTTTAATTTATTTTGTTTATATACCTCGGTGTATACAACAATTCACTCACTAATCTAAATATTATCACTATGTGGCACAAAAAACCAAAAAATAAAAAAGTCAAGAGCCCGTGATTAACGTTTTAGGACAAATATAAAATTAATTTAAAAGTTCTAATATTTTTTATCCTCGCCAAATTATTATGTCATATCATTGTCAGTTCTCCGTGTAAGTATTGTATTTAGATTTTACTTATTGTACATAGTTTTTATTGTTTATAATTATTTTTTAGAAGCCATGAGCGAGCAATAAGATGACTGAGTGACTACTTTTTGGCATCCATTGCAAGAACCACTACTACCAGTACTAAGGCCCTACGAGTCCAACCCAATGGGCGGCATCCAGCTTTTAAGGGCTGGATAAGCGGGATCCACCTCCCGTAGTACTACATTATTTGTTAGTCTCAGTAGTGATTCTCCCGAGCGTTCTGGGAAGCACTCTCCTGACTACCTGCAAATCTGTTGCATTGCATTTGCATGGCTTTAGCTTTGCATGCTATTGCATCATTTTAAGTGATGCCTCAGTTCCAGCTTTAGCCCTCGGTTCCTAAGGGCAGAGCCCTTTGGCCAGCTGGCGTTGAAATGCAATGCTTTGCTCGTCATTGGTAGTCCAAAGGACGCTACCTCGGTTCACAGAGTTTTGCTTCCCCTTAGGAGCTTGGGAATTCAAGCTCGAAATAGGTCCCTCACTCTCCTACACTGTTAACGGCGAACTCAAGTGTGTGGTCAACTGGCGCCGTAATAAGATGACTACGCAAAAATGGAACCAAACTTCTTTAGCTAAATAACCGACGGCATTACAATCATTGTCACGCGAAAATTTGAAGATTTCGACACGAAGATTGTTTTAATTGTATTCTTCTAATCCTCGCACACATAATGTATATATTTAATTTTCATAGTTATAACACACTTAGTTAATTTGCAATCCAAATATTTAATTCAGTTTAATCGAACAATGCACTTGTCAAAATAATGAAAATTATTGTCGCGTAGCAAAATTAACTGCTGTCACGTTACTGTCGGCCATCTTGTTTTATATTTGAATGCTTATTTTTATTGGTCGAAACAACAGCATTCACTACCGGAGGCTCGGAAATCAATCAATTTTTATTATTTTAATTAAATATATTTCCTTTATTTACGTATATTATTATATACACCAGGGGTGGCCAGGCCTAATGATCTTGCGGGCCACATATAAAATCTGTTTTTTACGTATTTTTTAATCTAATGTATAATTTACCAAGCTCCAATGTGTATTTACAATATATGCTTATGGACATCAAGTACATCTATTATTATTATATAGAAATTGTGGAAGAAATTATTCAGCAACATCATTTACATTCAAATGCATATCTTATACTACCTATGATATTGTTGCCTTTGTAAATTTAAATAATTTTGCTTCTGTGACGTGACGTACGAGAGAGGGTGGGGTCTGTCGTGGTATGACACCTTATGGCATAGAGGGGGGGTGCTAAAAGTTCACGAAAAACCTGTAACATAATTTATGGAAGCCGCCTAAGAATAATTGTGTCAATAAAATAACGCGAAAATTTAGTTTTGTTATCTCATTGAACAATAATCTACAACTGCAGCGAGGCTTGTAAAAAGTATTAATCCTGCACTTTTACAAATAAAAATATTACCAGGAAACCAATTTCTTCGAGTTTTTATTAATTATTTTTAAGGACGATTTGAAACGTGTTTGGGCCAAAAGTGGTAATGACCTTCAAGCACAACGGCGGGAGCTGTCAAAGTTTGCTCAACAAGCTGTCAAATGATGAATCCGCCTGAGGACTTTCCGTTTCCTTTTGAGCCTTACGATATTCAAAAGACGTTCATGAAGGATCTTTACAATGCGCTGGAGGGCGGAAAATTGGGAATCTTCGAAAGTCCGACTGGAACTGTGAGTTTTAAAAAGGATAACCCCACGAAAATATCAAAGTGCTATGAAATATTTTGTTTCGCTTAGGGTAAATCTTTAAGTTTATGCTGCGGTGCCATCCAATGGCTTAAAGATCACACTATAAATGAGCAATCACAAATAGAGCAACATATTGAAACGTTAAAAAATGAAACTACAACTAACGATGATGGTAATTATTGGAAAGCTACATTTTTAATAGGTAAAGTGTTATATAATTTTAGATTATTTTTAGACGGCAACGACTGGTTGAAAAGCGACTATGAAAAAATCAAAAAGAATTCTGAAATATTACAATTGAAGAAGAAACTAGATCTGATCAATATACATACTGAAAAAATAAATAAAATTAGATCGCGTAAAATATTGAAGCAATTAGATGTAAATATAATTAAGAACAAACATAAATTTACAACGAAGAAAAGTGATATTGCTATTGAAAACATAGAAGAGAATCAATTACCAATTGAAGACGATCACGATTTATTATTGGACGAAAAAGTAGATGAGTTGAATGATTCAGATGATAATGAAGAGAATAACGATGATGATAAAAATAATTTTACTAAAGTATATTGATTTATTTTATATATGCACACAAATATTCTAATTTAAACTTAAATTTATTCTTATAGATATATTTCTGTAGTCGAACTCATTCTCAATTATCTCAATTCGTAAACGAAATTAAACGTACATCGCACAATTCAGACGTAAGCGTCGTATCGTTAGCTTCTAGACAACAATATTGTATTAACGCATCGGTGCAAAGATTAAAGACTCAGAGCTTAATTAACGAACAGTAAGTTTGATTAGTATATTTTATATATGATATTTGATTAATTAATACTTTTTATGTAGATGTTTAGATCTTCAAAAAGGCAATAAAAGCAAAGTTACAGCTAAAGCGAAAGACGGAAAAGTAACAAAACGCTCAAAAACAGCTTCTTGCTGTACATTTTTTAATCAAAACAATATTGAAACTTTAAAAGATGATATATTAGTCGATATAATGGACGTTGAGGATTTGGTTAATGCTTCTAAAAGTATTAAAGCTTGCCCTTATTATAGTGCAAGAGCAGCTGTAAAAGAATCACAAGTAATATTTTTTTTATTAATTTATGATGAATATGAGTATAATATTGTGTATTATATATTTTAGATTATTGTTGTACCATATCAAACTTTATTACATAAAGCCACAAGATGTGCGAATGGTATAAGTTTAAAAAACAATATTGTTATTATTGATGAAGCACACAATTTATTAGAAACTATAGGACATATTTATAGTGCTGAAATATATGGAAGTCAATTGCAACTTGCGTTGTGCAAATTAAAACAATATAGAGATAAATACAACGCTCGATTTGCTGCTAAGAATCTTTTGAATCTTAATCAAATCATTTATATAGTAGGAAAAATATTAGGTGTGTACTATTTTTTTATATTAATTATGTAGATTGTTTTTAATAGATTTATTTTTATAGGAATGTTGAAACAAAATAGTACAGAAACATCCAGCAGTATTTATAGCTTAGAAGATTTTGTTTTAAAAGCCGAAATTGATAATTACAATCTGAGTCCATTACTACACTTTTGCGTTCAATCTAAACTAGCACAAAAATTGCACGGATTTTCTGAAAAATACACGAAAGAAGATCTCGAAGAAACTGTGGATAAGAAAGTCGGCTTGCAAGATTTTCTCAGTCAAATATCGAAGAATCAATCTAAAAACAAATCTGAAACAAACCAAAATAATGTTGAACCTGAAAAAGTATTTCTATATAAATTATTGTATATTATAATCAGTATTTATTATATATTAATTATAACGTTTTAGGAAAAGCGTATATCAGTCGGAAATGTTATTCAATCATTCGTCAGTTTTCTGGAAACGCTCACTAGTACTTATCAAGATGGAAGAATACTTACCTATAAAAATCCCAATATTGAAACGAGTTATCTCAAATTTTTGCTTCTAAATCCAGCTACACAATTTACAGATATTGTTAATGAAGCTAGATCGGTAATTCAACTTTGTACCAATTTAAGATGTGCTTGATATATTGTTCTACTCTTAATCACACAACATGAGTAAAGTTTTACAATTTAGTATATATTACATTAACAGTTGAGATTTTAGCTATAAATATATGTAGCTAAAAAATTCGACTTATATTATATTATCCATATATCACTTCTTAATCTTTTATTATAGAAAAATATTCATAGGCTCATATTTTAGGTTATAGTAGCAGGTGGAACTATGCAACCCTTCTCAGAGTTCCGCGATCAACTATTTATATCGTCCGGTGCATCCAACGAACGAATAGTCGAGTTCTCATGTGGACATGTTATACCTCCAGAAAACATATTACCAATTTGTTTATCTGAAGGTCCTTCAGGAAAAGCTTTAAATTTTACTTATGAAAGCAGAAAATCACCTGAAATGGTAAATCAAACCCAATCAATAAAATTAATTTTCAATAATATATTTTTTATTAAATTTGATATTTTTAGTTAAACGAAATAGGAAGAATTTTGCTTAATTTATGTAACATTGTACCGGGTGGTATAGTTTGCTTCTTTCCATCATACGATTACGAAAAAGTGGTTTTTAATCATCTGTCAATGAGCGGTATGATCAAAAAGATTGAAATGAAGAAAAAAGTATTTCGAGAGCCTAAAACTACTGGTCAAGTTGACAAAGTATGCCTTTATATTTTCATTTATTTTATTTTAATATGTGATTCTATTATCATTAATCATATTGCAGATATTAGATGATTATAGCAAGGTTATACACAATAGTAAAAACAGTACGAATATCACAGGAGCATTAATGTTAAGCGTCGTTGGTGGAAAATTAAGTGAAGGTCTTAATTTCAGGTAATTTTAATATAATAAATATAGTGTAAATATTTAAATTTATTTATTTATGACAATAACATTTAATAAAATTTTGACATGACTAAAATAACCTTAATAACTATATAGTGTCAGATAAATAAACCTCGGGACCAATTAGATTGAGCCAAATAAAAGTTACAATCTTATTTAGTGAATGTTTCAATCATACAATAAGTGAAATGATAATTATTTTATTAATTAAACTAGGCTAGCTGTATACTTAAAAATAATTTGTATATTATTTAACTATCTATTTATATAAGACACAACAATATGATTCTATAGGGCGAATTTTAAACAGTCTGTTGATCTTATTTCAAAGCACTTTATAAACATTTAATTTTTTATTCTGAATAAAGAATATTTTTCATTGCTTAATAAATTGGTACAAAAGTAATTAGAAATAGTTGAGTCAAAAGATTAATCGCAAATAGTTAAGATTGTGGCTTTTAATTTAGTTAAATCTAATCTATGTTTTTTGCGACTCATATATTGTTAATGCTATAAAATTAATTGACTCTTTTTATTATGTTATTTCAAGGTCTGAAATAAATATATTAGATATGGATAGGTGTATGAAAAAGAGTAACACAAAAAATTAAACTTTTAAGACAAACAGATCATTAATACTACAAAAAATCGAGAGAAAATGTACCTTACACAATGTATTATACATCAAGTTATAGCCTATTTTAAAATTATAATTGTGAAACTTTAAGATTTTGAACTTATAAATAGAAAAGGTTAGAATTAGATTTCCTTTTAGCATTAACAGTTTATGAGATATAAACATTTAAATATCTGTCCATGTTTTTTTGTGCCAACCTGTATATACATATACAGACATTTAGCTACAGATATATAATTTAATAGCATTATATTACAATACACAAAATATCAACAGAAATGTTTTATTTTTATCACATATAAACATTTTACATTATTTATTTTTTCTATAGATCAAAATGAATTATATTTAATTTGTTTAAGCCTACCCTGCATTTTGAATGTATTATTGTCTATTTAACTAAATATATTTTATTAATTTTAAAGCGATGATTTAGGACGTTGCGTTCTTGTCATCGGAATGCCTTATCCCAACATGAAGTCAGCCGAACTCCAAGAGAAAATGAAGTATCTTAACGAAAACGTTTCGAAGACTGCTGGAAACATTCACTATGAAAATTTATGCATTAAAGCTGTCAATCAATGCATTGGTAAAAATAATATATTTATATTTGTAACTGGAACCATAGCATCATATTATTTTATTAATTTTATAGGAAGAGCTGTGAGACACGCAAAGGATTATGCGACAGTTATTCTGATGGACGAGAGATACTCTCGAGATCACATATGCGCTGCTTTACCAAAATGGATTCAAGTAAAAATATTATTAATTACTATACATAAAACAATTTTCTGTTCTATATATATATTTTTTTCATTTCAGATATCTCTAATACCTAAAAGTAAATTCGGACCGGCTTTCGGATCAATAAGAAAGTTTTTTAACTTACACAAGAGCAAATAAAAATCGATTAACAAAAATATATGTATATTTTGAAGGAATGAATATTAATACAAATAAATAGTTAATGAATATTAATACAAATGAATAATTAATTGTTTTAACACAATTTTTTAATTATATTTGAACACAGCCAATTAAAAATATATGAAGATTACGATAAAAATACAGCTATTCAATTCTTTTTAAATTCTGGTCCCAAAAAATAATTTTTATACAAAATTAGTAACTCAGGTTTTTGCCCCAACGCATAATTACTAATAGTTGATCCTCTGCAGCTATTAAATGTACCTTTCATTGTCTTTGAATGGCACGATGGCCTAAAATCAATCAACCCAAATTCTATTTCTGATTTCGTCACAAATTGATCTTGGTCCAAGTTAATTTAAAATAAAATTGCAGCTATTTTACTTCAATGAATTTTAAGTCGTTACATTGCTTGTGAATCAACCATCTCTAAAATCGCAGACACGCAAACCTATGTACAACTAAACAAGTCTTGTGTAATCTTCATATAAAACTTATCATCAAAACGCATAAAGCCAATTAAATAAAATATTACTTAGTAACAATTTAAAAATCCCTCACTATAAATAAATAATTACATTATTAACCAACTAGATATAACGAAAAATTCTTCCCCCGTTTGTGACTTACAGTTAAATTTTGAACATCAAATACTATAAACCACGATTACAATTTTATTTCTAAGGTGCGAGCGCTAAAGGCACCGTTGTCCCACAATTCCCTTCAAAATAAAAGTTAAATTCGAGCGTATTTGGCGTCGGTTCTATATTGAATTCAGCCACAGGAACTCCTCTTGAAGCAACTTGCGGTGCAAACATAGCAGCAGGATAAACAATCGAAGATGTGCCTATCACAATACACAAATCACAATTTTCCATTGCTTCGTCTGCAAAAACATGTAATAAAAATATATTATTATAGAATGATAAAAGATTGAGAATTAACATTTGGATTATAGCCAAAATCTATTATCAGAAAGGAATTTAGAACAATGCATTCCATAATATCGGTAGTAAAATGCAAAATTAGAACACTCACGAGCTTTATCGGTTATCGCTGGTTCTAAATTCTCTCCAAACCACACAATATGAGGTCGTAATAATCCATTACAATTTTCCTTTGAACATCTCGGTAATTCTTCCAATGGTATATCGCTTGACATTGCCTCGGGGTCGGGAGCGCCACACCCATTTAAAGACTAAAATAAAAATATACATTATACTTATACATATATCTTTAAATATGGACCTTGTAGTTTTAGATTATTGTATAAGCTGTATCATTTTATATTATATAATATTGTTTATTGTGCGTGCCTGCAGTGCTGACAGTTTTTGACCTTGTGATTTATTTTTAGAACATTTGGTAGTTGCATCGATTATTATATTATTCATTGCAGTTGCATTCTATCGCGCGGATGAATTGCTTTTATAAAATTATTAAATTCATTTTAACCCTTCACAATGACAATGAAGAGCAAGTGATGAAAATGAAATAATGGCACGGGGTGGTATGGACACATCAGATATGCTGAATTGTATATATGTTACACCGAATCGGTAAAATCGCTTATTGCGTGAAATGGGCAAAAATTTTCTTAATTCATGAAAAGTGCAAGCCCGTTACTTAATTCATGAATTAGGCAAATTATCTGTCATATGCATGATTTGGGTAGGAATTGTTTTGCCTATTTCATGCATTGAGCAAAGTAGCGCTCCAGTGGTGTTTTTCGTAACTAGACCAAATGTCATTTGATTATATAAAAAATAAATCAATCATTAACTAGAGTGGTGTTCATCTTCATTTAGAATGTCAAAGAAGTCTAGAACTATAAATATTATGACATACAAATTTTATTTACAGGTATTTTGGGCGTTGGTCAAAACAGTGAATACCCCACAATTTGTTGCAGTTATTCATGGGGTGTTCACTGTTCTGACCAACTCTTAAGCACTTAGCCTGTCCAACAGCTACATGAAAAATTTGTTAAAATTAATAATTATTTTATTTCATTAAATTACAATATATCAGCCAAAGTACATGGACCACTATTTTTTTTTACGAGCAAAAAATTTGGACTCCTTAACAAAAGTGACTTTTCGCAACTGTCAAAAATGACATTTGGCTTAGTTTCAAAACACTACTGGAGTGGTACTTTCTCATTGGCTTATTAATCCATGCATACAGCAGATAATTTGCCTAATTCACAAATGAAGCAACTAGCTTGCACTTTTTACGAATTGTGCAATTTTTAACCCATTTCACCCAATAAGCAATTTGGTGTAACATATATATGTATATATGGGCAATTATTTTTTTGAATAATTTATCAAAAATAAAAAAACAGCATTTTATTGTTTAATTTTCAAAATGATATTAATTTCCAAATAACCCTTTAAATGACTTAAATTACTTCTTCACCACAACAAAAAACATAGTTACGGATATGATACTACTTGTACAAAAACCCAATACAATGATTATAAAATCATACCTCACATATGGGACTGTCGTTATTTATGGACACTGTTCTGCATTTAGTACAACGTACTTTATACAGATTACCGTGTAGTTCGATAATATTTTTAGATCCCGCTCGTGCGTGTAAATTGTCTATATTCTGCGTGATAATAGTTACTGTTTTATATTCTTCGTTATTAGCTTCGAAATCGGCGATTGCAAAATGAGCCTATATAATGAAAATTGGTTAAGTTATATAAGTATCGAGTGTTAATATATTATATAATACTAACGGCATTGGGCTCGGCGTTTCTGGCCGTTTCTCTTCGGTAATGATAGAACTCCCACACTAAGCTCGGATTGGCCGCGAAGGCCTGAGGAGTCGCCAGCGACGTGGCTTGGTACTTTCTCCACAGGCCTCCGGCACCCCTGAACGTAGGTATACCCGATTCGGCGGAGACCCCGGCCCCCGTGAGAATGACTGGAGACTTGCACTCGGCCACTAGCTCTTTGAAGCGGGCCATGTCACTGCTCGGGCGCTGTCCTTTGGCCATGATGACCTTCGCTTTTAGCATCCACCTTCCCTCGCCGATCAAACGGGCAAATCCCACGGCTGACATTAATTATTGAGCGCTTATTATTTCACAATTTTAACAAAATAGCAGTATGTAAATTTGCGTATTTTCAATTTGAAATCAAGCCAAAACCCATTTAACAATAAATAAATAAATACCGCGCCGTAAGTAAGTGGAGCTATCCAAAATGTCAAATTTGTCAGTGTTGCCACTTTTTATTTATAAATATATTTTCTCACTTGGGAATATTTGTAGCCACTTGATCTTCTTAAAACGAATTTTTTTGTTAATTAGCTGATTGAGATTTTTATCTTCTCGCCATTTTCATTTTACTGCCAGCTTTTTCTCAACTTACAATTGTATATATCAGTCTCAATAACCCAACCGATCAATCGCAGCAAGATTTCAAGTCGATCTTAACTGTTCTTAAAATGTACTAATTTTGACAAATTTAACCTGAAAACAGATGAAACCCAATCGAAGTATTCATTGTGGTGATGTATCCTTGATATAAAAGAAAATCGGATATGCTCTTGCGAATACTTTGCATCTGTCGGCCATTTTAAATACTGACCCGTTTGCTCCGACGTGTATCACGTCCTTGGTTATCAATTTAGCGATTGGAGGTGACGGGTGGCAATTAGACGCAATTTGAGTCACTGCAGTAATATTTTTATCGAATTGTATTACAGTTTACACGGTGTTTACAAAATAACAAGTCACGGGCTCTCAACGGCGTGCAAGCCAGACAGAGCTTGCCAGTAGAGAGGGTCCATTACGCCAGTGTTACCAAGGTGCTGCCAAGTTTTAGTCATAACAAAATTTAAATGCAAACCTCTCAATAATTTTAAGAAATTTGCTAATATTTTTGGTAAAAAAATTATCTGAAAATCTTTTAAATTTTAAATGCAATATTTTTCACTTTACTTGTTGAGGCTTTAAAATAATTGAATGATGGTTAAAATATTTTAAATGCTTCTTTTGAGTAACTCGTTTCAGTGTTCTACTTCACACAAGTACAATTTATTTATTTTTTTGCCCAGTAGACAGTCTCACTATTAGATCAATCCTTTTTTTATAGCTCTGAAATTTGTTTTTGCATATTTCCTGTATTTTAAATATAAGCGCCAGTTGAAAAATAATTTCATATTTCTACTAATATATTATTCCACGCTGTCAACACTCACAGAAATGTCAGTTGACCATCTTGCATAACTTGTCAACGCCGATTCGCCGAAATCATGTTTCGGTCAGTATGGCTTATAATATCGTCGCTAAAAATTTATGCATCATTTCCGAAATTGCGATATCGATTTGATCTATCATTTTGCACATCGCCTTTGAAACATAAATAACCTAAAATGATCGAAATGTATGGTACTCTTTAGGTTTGCAACCAAAGTAGGCATCGCTTCCGGCGTAGTATATTTCACAGTGAAACAAGGAGTGTGGAAAGATGGCGAAACGACCACAGCTCTATACGAAAAAACGAAAACCCAAATATGTCCATATATGAAACAGGCCACGGCACAATTACCATTTGAGGTATTATTCTATTAAAACTATAATCGAATAACAACACAATATTTACTTTATTGTATTTATAGTTACCATCTCTACCTGCAGTCAATAACGTTACCGAGTTAGGAAAACACTATTGGAACTCTGGAGTAAAGGGCACATTCCAGTTTCTGTGCAACTCTCCGACTCGCGTCACCGGTTGGGCCGTATCGGCGTATGACTCGCTGATAGAATTCACCAAGTCTCCAAATGTACCGGACGAGAAATGATTTAATTTAATTATAGTGTCAAATTTGCCATCTTGTGATAAATGTATTTTTTTCTGCATATAAAAATTGTTACTTAATATTTTTATTTTTTGATTTGAACCCATAGAATAGAACCTTGAGATAAAATAATATTAAACCAACTAGTATCATCAAATACATGCAAATATAAGTATTGTTAAAATGCTTCAGATATCTTGATAGAAATAAATTTTACAAACAAATATAATATAAAAGTTTTCTGATCAAAAAAATATATTTTTTTATTTGCAGAGCTTACCTATGGAATACAAAAAATCTCAGAGTGATTAATACTAAAAACGCTGGTATCTGACGTAAAAAAAATTCAAAGGCAAAAAGTGATTAATAACAAAAAAATTAATGACTTGAGTGCTCTTAATACATATTGAAGAAATCATATATTTTTAATGGCTGTAAAAATAATTTATTTTAAATACATATCAATCAAACGGTACTACATTTTATTTGTTCATGTCTGGCTTTTCACAGAATAATTACGTATTATAAAATTTTAATTTTATACAAATTATTACACTTGATTTATTTATTATAAAACTTCAGTTGTTACGTGACAGATGTTAGCCCAGTGCATTACAATGGAGTAAACACAATCAACACCTACAAATAAGTAGTGAATCCTGACTGAAATCAAAGTCTGTTAATCAGTGACATTTATTTTATTAATTATAAACTATTACAGCTTACAATAAAAATATGACAACTATGCACGACCTAGGTCAATTTTATTTTAATTATTCATGACAATTTGCATCCGTGAGATTAGAAAAATCTAGGAAAACTATGATGATCGATCAGAATTATAATTATATAACAATCATTAATTCTGATCTCCCAGAAAATAGAAATTTAAAACACTAAGGTTCATATTGAAATCACATGGAATTTCGAATAGATAAAAACATTAAAAAAATATCTCATATATAAGTTAAGAATCACTAATTGGATTTATATATTAAATGCTTATAATTTGACACATATCAAAACATGATTACATGTTATTTAGAAGTCAATTTGTTGATACATTTAATACCATTGGCTAAGCACAAGGCAATGTCCACTTGGTGGAAGTTTCTCCTATTTTACTACAATAACGTTAGCTATTTTTCATTAAGGCACAGGTTTAGAATTTCACTTTCTTCACATATAAATTACATTAGTAGAAATCATATCTTCACAATTTTCAAACAATACAAGATCTTTGCCACAAATATGATTTCGGGATTAGCGGCCGAAACAGCCGGTTAGATGCTGGAAGAGCCGATAACAGTTTATTGTACAAAATATATAATTTACCAAATTGGCGAGTCCGTTGAGTGATTCATAAAGAGAATTGGTGCCACATATTTAATAAATATCTTCAAGGAAGCTTGGATAAATAGAAGATAAGGCTAATTTCATTTTTAGCCCCAGCTCTACCTCCAAAATCATCCTATATAATGAAAGCTTGTTTCAAGGTGGCCATCTGATAATTACAATTCGATGAGAGGCCATTAATGTTTTCTAGAAGTTTCGAATCTTATGAAGAAAATAATTAAAAGTTTTTGTGGTAACTGATGGCTTTTGAACGTCTGCGAGGCTATTGTGCAATTTTTGGATGTTCTACCAGTGCAATCTTCTGTTAAAACAAGCCATTGTCGTTTGTAGACTTATAATGGCTATTGTTGAAACCCCCACAGTGAGAATCAGGCACACTTAATTTGTATTTAAAATTACCTACCGATTTAAATTCTGACATGGTCCCATAAAGCTAAATAGCATAAAATATACATAGCCGTATTTACAAATGGGAGATAAAAAAAACAAGCGTCACGTTTAGAATGGTAATAACAGCCATCTAAGTAGAAATGGATATTGTTTTATGTAACAGTTTTAAGTAAATTGAGTTGTTTTAATTGTCAATACCGAAAAGAATTAGTAAGTCACTTTTTACCAAAGGCCTAACAGTTATTTAAATGCTTATTTTCAAGCCACGTACAATATTTCATTCTACTATACAAATGCAGAGCTTATGCCTTCATATACAAACAAGCCATACAACAAAAGGAACAGCTAACAGGTATACAGCCGATTAAATTATAACAGCATATCGCATTCCATTGGCAGGTACAAAATCCAGACATATTTTCTATATCGATCAAAACAAACCACTTAAATTTAATTGGCCGAAGCAAGAACGAACAGCAGAAGCATTCCCTTCCTGATATATTACAAATAATTCTACTGCCACCTCAAGACATTCATTCAAACTTTGGAACATAGTCTCAAATCAGATCAAGCCAAGCAGTCAGACAAAAACTAATAAACTGTCAGCCAACACCGTCCTATTTATACAAGATTACGACGAGAATCAACTCAAGCAAATTGTACATCAAGATTATAAATAAATATCAAATTAACTACTGAATATAGTGAATCAATCTGCAGAGGCTTATTTTTTAAATATCATACACTTTTTGTAGAATTCATTATTCTTCATAGTAAAAAAAAAATTTTGTACTGCATTTTTATTATTAATTATGATACATAGTATATATCGATTCATTTAAAACAGAGTTTTAGCTCTAAATTATAATCACGGACTCTTAGATTAGAAAAAGTAACATTTTAGTATAAAAAATCACTATAAAATTAGTCAGTATTTTTTAAAATAATATTTTTTATTAGTTTATATTTTTGCTAAAATTTGTTTTATTTATAGTCGATATTTATCATTTTACGACTACAGGCGATGCTAAATTCAATGCAATATTTTTCTGAGAATTACTGTATTACAATTTTGCTATAAAGATACATCTTAATTGGTTTATATTTAAAATCATACTTATTTCAAATCTGTCCTTTTACAGCATGTATAGTTTTAAGTGTTTGTTCTTAACATGATTAAGTTTACAAAAATAACTGGTGTCTGAAAAAAATATTGCTGGTATAAAACCGATATATTTCACGATTTATTAGTATTTTATACATTTTATAAAAGATCAATGAAGTTTAACATAAAAAAAAAATCAAATTTGTAAATCGGTACATCAGAATACAAAAAATGAGAGTGCACTGTCTGAGAATCACAGATATTTGTACTTTGCAATATTCATAACTCGTACATTGGTGCCAAAACAGTACAAATGTCCGATGTCGTCGTTTGTTCAATACAAATCAAATACGTGAAAAATCAAACAAATTCATATTTTCACCATGAAATTCTCACAATCACACTTATATGATAAGTATTAAAAATCAACGGGAAGTTCCGACCGGGGAAGAGTTATTTCCCAGCAGCCGGCTGAGGAACGGGGTCGACCTCCATTGGCGTGTTATCGCCGGCGGCGGCTTTCGCCTTATTCTTCTTCTTTTTTGACTTTTTACCGGCAATGTTCAATAAACTCTGTAAATGAAATAATCGATTTTAAAATGACAAGACTATGCTAATAAAGAAGTTAATATTAAATGTACTGACCAAGAGTTCGGGATCGGCGATCGAATGTTCGGTTTCGTATAAGTCAGATTCGATCGGTAGACCGGTAATGCGGATAGGACCGGCGGGCATTAAAATTACAGTAAATTTAAATTGAGCTACAAGTTCTCCTCCCTTCTCGAATAGTACCGGGAACGGCTCGATAACTTTGTGGTTTATACATTCGACGATGCCCATTCTGGCTTTCACTTCGTTGTCGAAGCTTCGAAGGTTGAACGGCATGGTACCGTGTTTGTGCTTTACCTGATGAATAAAAATTATATTATAGAATTTTGCAACGATAAAACATTGAATTTGTAAAAACATTTACCTCAACATAAAAAGTCCTAGCAGTTTTAAGTTTCAACTGATACGTCTCGTCTGTTTTCTTATACACAGTTACTCTTTTTTCGGATTCACGACCCTATAAAAATAATAATAAATTAAACATCATAAAGGATCATAACGCTGATAATAAATTTAATATGTAAAACTTACAACTCCCTCTCCCGTGGAGATGAGTACATCCATCGCGTACACCTCATGTGCTTCAAAATTGAACTTTTCGTGCTCTTTTTTCTGAGCCGCCGTCGGGTTTTGAACTATAGTCTTTTCGCCGTCAATTTTGAACTGCTTTAGCTGATGGGACAGCATACCTTCGATGGGCTTGCATTTGTATGAAGCGGCAACTTTGTTGATCGCCTCTGTTATGACGGTCGTCTAAAGCAAACGGTTAAATGAATCATCTTGATTTATAGCAATCGACTGTTTTAATGTAAATAAAACGAACCTCATTTCCCGATTTCAGAAGTTTCATAGCAACTTCGCTAGCTAATTGGGCGGCTTTCAAAACGTCGGCTTGCCGTCCGGTGATCTTTTGCTTCTCTGGCTGCTGGCCCTCCTCGGGGGCCTTTGTTACGATGATCGAGTGAGCCACGACTGCAATAAAACCGTCGATGTGAGCTCCCAGATCGCTAAAATATATAATCAATATTAATTACTGTATATTACGTTGAAATAATAATACGGAACACAATTAGTACATTTTTGCAAGATCGCCTTCCTTCAAAACGTAATCAGCTTCACTAGGAAGTGGCGAAAAATGGCAGATGCAGTTGTTGACGGATACACAAGTTGGAAACGCGATTCCCTTCTTCATCTCTTTTTCCTTTTTGAACACCTTCGACGTCTCTTCGGTGAGCATATTGTCTCCAAATTCGCATACTTCTCTCACGGAAGCGCCAGCCGTACATTTTTTCAGTACTAATGATAAAGTACCTGTATAACATTATACAAAAAAATTAAAATAAATAAAAAGTACCACCATTATTCTACAATGGTTAGCCACAAGTTCTTTAAAAAAAACTTTTGTATCACTAATCTATAAATGTTCAATTGGATTTAGATCTAGTTTACACGATGGGCATTCTAAAGCAACACATCCAAAACCAGTTTTTTGACATACACGAGTATACTACAGGTCATTGAACTGATAGTTTTTTTTATATGTATAATAATATTAAGTGACCCATAACATTTACATCCACTTATTGGTATGCTTCTTCAGTCAAATCCATATCAAATATTTCCTATTTAATCGCACTTTCTTAAATACTGGCATTCGCTAAAATTGCACCATGTAATAATAAAATATTGAATTCATGAAGACATGGCAAGCATTAGGGAATATCTTGTCTTTCATACACAGTGGTCAGAGTGGACAGCTAAATTTAAACATGGAAGGAAAAGCATTGAAGATGATCATCTGATACTACTACAGAAAATATATTTTATTTACTAATGGTCTTGGCAAATCTGTTTAACACGGTTTGAGATATTGTAGATGCGGGCAATAATAGGAATAATCCAAAATTTCTGAGACGGGTTGATCAAGTGTTTTCAGACGTCTGACTTTCTACTCGATTATAAAGCTGATATTTTTATGGATTCACAGCTATCAGCCTGAATCAAAGCAACTAGGTGAAACAGCAGAAAAAAATAGATTCAACACTACAAAAAAATCAGGAAAGAAATGTTGATGATGAATTACCTTAACACTAGATTTACAGGTATGAATCCATCAATTTGACAGGTGCTATTTAAAATAAGTATATAGTGACCAGATTTTCAAAAATAAGAAGTTTCCGAAAATAAAAAGAGGTAATATATTTGCATTGTTCAAATACGTTTGAATAATTTTAGAAACTGTCGACCCCTTTTTACAGAGGATCGAGCAGCTCATATTAAAAAACGCCACAAAAACACAAGAGTAAACGCATTACTTACATACACAACAGATATTCTTTGAGTTATGTTTCTGTTATATAAATAAAATTTCGTTTTCTTAAATGTCGAAGAGATACTAATTTATTACATTAATCAAAAAAGGTGCAAATAATCTCCGACCAGTTGCATTTTAAATTTGAAAAATACATCAGTTGTAGATTGTCATTTGAGTGATTCGGTTGCGATTTTTTTGAGCACCTTACATTTTATAATGGTAAGTTCTTCAATTAATATAACTGATAAATAAAAAAAACGTATTTTAATTGAAAGTAAACTTGAGTGAAAGGAAGTCCTCATATTAATTACGTGGGTAAGAATATTCTCGCAACAAAATATAGAAGTGATTGCAGATATTTAAATAATATTTATATTTAAACAGTGAAAATCGTTTATATGAAATATGAAGTTTTTTATGTTAAACTATTGTTAATGTTGAAATATTATCTGAAAAGTTAAGATAGAAAGTTTAAACAATTTTAGCATTATTTTCCGAATAAGAGTATTTTACACAATGATTGATTATCACTTGATTTTATCGAAAAAAATTACATATAGCACATTTGCGTGTCATACTATATGGGAAACAAGTTTTTTTTTGTAAATAAAACTAACTAAAACCTTTTTTTCTACAAATAATATTGTTTGTTGGTTCTGAATGAATATTTCTTTGTTATGAAAAGGTCACGGGAAACAATATATCACCAGAAGACAAATAGCACTGTAAGGCCACAATATTTTCGTTACACAATTCTTCGACCTCAGAGATATCCTACAAGCAAATGTCCTTTCATAAAGGCGTATACTTATTTCAGTGTCCTAAGAAGCGAGTGCAGCGATCGGCTGGATGATCGCTGCATGATTGTGATCGGTGAGCAAGCTTTGCAGCCCTGAATACATAAGGGCAGTCACAGGTAGTCACCTGGCAGTCTCCAGCAGACACCCGTCCGCCCGCGGACAATATACTGTCATGGACGCTTGCACCAGAGAGGGATTAACTTCCACTATACACCCGCTGCCATGCTACCTACGACACCTCTGAGGATCTTCCACTGACATCATCCCTCCGCCAGCATCTCCACCACTGCTTGGAGAAAATATTTCGCAATGTGTAACATATTCTAATAAAATTGTCACTAGTTTCCACCCGCGTCTTACTGACTGTGAAACCCGAAAAATGTATAATGGTTATATTTAAAACGTATTTTATGGTTGTTCTTCAAATAAGGTGTTCTATTGCGCAAAAATTGCGAAAATTAATTTTTCAATTTAAGAATACATCTGTATATATCAAAGATGTCAACATGATTTTAATTAAAAAATACACAAATATTCATATAAGGTTGTTGAAAAGAATAACAATGGAGGTTACGCAACCCTTCCAAATATGTAAACAAAAACATTAACCGCAGTGATGAAAATTTGTGTATGCGGTAGAACATAATTGTATTTATTGAAACGAGAAGTAAAGAAACCAAATGGCATTGTTATGCTTAACAAAGAGGACCGTGAAGCCACATCAAAACTCATTTAGACGGTCACCTTCAAGAAATACTAATAAATATTGGAGGTTGAATTTGAGCATACATCGTAAAAGCTTTTCCTATTTGTTCAAGTTGGCCACAGGAATTTACGAAATGGCAAATTGTACAAGCGCCTTGCCTTGCCTTGCCTTGCTGGTTAATAAGTAAACACAATAAGTTTTCGAACAAAAATCATCGAATTTCGCAACACTTCGAAAGTTCAAAAGTGTATCGCTTTTTTATTCGTGAATTTTCAGTAGATAATTTGCTATCTTTCATTTAGATTCTGGTTTATTTTGCACGAGGCGCCAACGAAGCAAAATATCGATGTAATTATACATCGCTTTGGCACGAAAGAGAAGTGGAACAAATTGCGTGACGAAGTGCAGCGATATCGAAGCCAATTCGGAACAATAGCGACATCGGCGTGGCACAGGAAGTGAGGTTATGTCACGACAGCTCAACGCGCCAGATAACAACGGCAGAATGCAAGGAAGCGAAATTTTCACTTGTGCAATCCGGGACGAAACGATAAAAGGGGCGTAGCCGCAGGAGGTGCGGTTCGGTCGAGGGTGCAAAAAAAGAGAAAGGGAGTCTCAACTCACGGTTGACCATCTCAGCTGCCATTTTGTACTTGTTGAACACCGCCTGCTCGGAAACCGTGTGTTCCACCTCGTTCTTGTCGTCGGCCATGGTTTATTGTTTTGCTGCGAAGCGCGTGGTAAATTCCTAAACTCGACGGACGGCGAAGCCGGCTGGCGCGCGCCACGGTCACGTGACAAGCGCACTCTGCGCATGCGTTAAACTCGACGCTCGCTTCTTTTTTTAACTCTTAACTCGGCTTTTATTGGCTATTCATTTACAAAATTACCAAACTCGACAAAAATAACCAAAATTATAATAATTAATATATATACACAAAAATTAGTACTTGTTAATTATATCAGCGCCATGCTCAGAAACCAAATTGTTATGAATATCTGCTCTAGCTTTTAGCTCTAACGTCTGTAAAAGTAACCAACAACAGTTTAAAATTCAAAACTTAATTTTTTTTCGCCGTGCGCGTGTTTATTCCCAAAAATTGCGATTTTAAAATAAAAATGTGATCATATGAACAAATAAGTTAAAGTCAAAAACATAATGCTGCTAATAAATTTGTCACGAATCATAAATCAACGCTAAACAGTTGGTGATTTATAACCCGCGACTTTTTAACTTACTAAAAATTAATTTTGTTTTTTTATAATTTACGGGGGAGGGTATACATTTGAAGTTCCACGACCAGTAAATCACCATTATTAATTTCAGTAGCCAGACTATTGAATGTTGCCCGTGAAGCCTAAACGTTTAGCGTAACCTAAATTATTTAGATGTGAAAGACTAAGATAATTGAATTGTAAATATTGCACTATTAGTAAAAAGTAATTATTAACAGTAATTGTGAAATGTTAATAAATTACCTTCCTTTTACGGTGTAAAAAATCTCTTGGATATGTTCAATCAATGTGCATTTAATAATGTTTTAAAACGAATAATTTAAAATTGGAAAAACACGAATATTATTATGAAATAATAGTACAATTCGTATTTATTATTGTAATATAAGCGCCGAGAACGAGTAAATGCATTGGACATCACAATTATTTCGTATAAATATATAACTTGGACTATCATATATTTATTTACAAATAATATTGGAGAATCACGTTCAAAACAATATCACTCTCATGCGAAGCAAAAACTTCGACTGGCAGCACTCATATGTTTGCTTGTATTACTGAATTTATACCTGATTTCGTTGACAGAATATTTATTTTTGTCACTTCCGATAAAAATTTACATATTGTTATTGTTTAATTTATTATGTAAGTATATCGCAAAGGAATATCTAAAATATGAACGTTTTATTTGACATATTCTGTATAAGAAGATTAAAGGTACACTTGGTGTACGGATGGTTACAGGTGGAAATTACACACAGATTGAGCCACAACAGTACAGTTTATAATAGTTACGTGTTTATTGCTGAAATATGTGTGAGTGATCGGTGGACGAGGCACCACAGACCGTTGTCTTCCCGTCGAGGTCCACCAAAAGAATGCGTTGCCCTCCGCCGCCGTCACATCAGCACTACCAGAGTGCCGCCAAGTTTAGGCCATGATAAAAAGGTCCCCACAACAATATAGAAAGGAATACAATTATTTAACAATATAGAATGTTCTGTGGTTCTCTATAACAAAACAATGTTTTGCTAAAAAAATATTTTATTTAATAAAATTAGCAAATACATACATAGTAAAAAAAATGTTTTTTTTACAAAAAATATGTATCCTACTTAATCACATATCAATTAGATTTTGATGCGAAAGAGTATTTAAAAATTGTCAGTTTTTTATTAATATTTTTTTACATTTAATTCACATAGTTTTTTTTTCACGAAAACCATAAAAATTCTAATAAAATGTAAAAAAATGTCATCTTTTTTTTACATTTTCTTAGCATTTTTTTACATTTATCTTTGCAAAATTTTATTACTAAAGCATTGAACTGCATATCGATTAGTCTGTCATAATCAAGTCTAGGATTTTCGTATTAAAAAAATATTCAAAATAATCTAAAACCGTTGCCTCTATGTCAGCATCAAAATGCAAATTTACACCAGCTGTATTGCTGTATGGAAACCTTGGAGGGGAAGGTGCTGGATTTCTTATATTTATTTCAACGAAATCTCTGAATATAACGATATCATCGTCTTCCGAAGCAATATCATCGTCAGATGAATCCGAAAAATCACTTTCATTGTCTGATTCAGTTATCAATATATCCTCGTCACTTTCATGATCTACACGAAACATTTTGGGTTAAAACTAAAATAAAACCAATTATAAAAATAAGTTTAAATAATATATACTTATTTTTTATGCACTTACGTCTAAAATGTAAACAAAAATGACATAATAGTGGCTATATTCAAATAACAATATGATAACACACGTAACACGACAAAAATTAAAGTGCCCGGCATTAAATACAGTTTTGTATTTCGTCATCTCAGTCATTCCGAATAGCAAACTGCCCAACACCAGTAAAAGCATTCCCAGAAAAGCATCAGTGTGCGAACTAAATCTGCGCTCGAGTCACACTCGGGCAAAACTGTAAAGTGGTTAACAGAACATTACAAGAAAATCGGTACATTCATTAAAACATATTTCTGCCCAAAATATGTATTTTATCGCTCGTTTGGTTCTAGTAATTGATTAAATTTCAAGAAGTGAAAAAACATAATCAATATTATATATAATGTGGGTAAATAAAAATAAAAACATATTTTTTTGCCAAACGTATAATTTATTACACAGAAGTAACTAATTTTCTGATTTCACAGTTGCAAATGTAATTACGTCTATGCAATTGCTTCTCAGCATAATATTACATTATTATATTATTTTAATTATGTTAAACAAGTCAGAATGTCTATAGACTGCAGATATTAATATGAAACTACATTAAATAACTTAAATTCCTCGTTCTTCGAATATCATTAGGCAAATTCCTTTTATTTATGGTCACGTAGATAAACAAATATATAAACACCAAAGTTATTAAGAAATCGAAAATTACATAAATTAAAAATGCATTGTGTCCTAATAAATTATAAATTCGATATCATGCCGTTTCCATCGCATTGTTCGACTGATACTTTATCTTCAAAGCGATCGCATTCGGAGTAGTAGCGTCGGCAACGAGAACTTCGCTTTCGTCCATGATACCCAACTCGAATAGCGTTTTATTGAGATTATCTCTCGTCCTTTCCTCTATACTCGCAACGGTCGACATATAAAGAGTTTTATTTTTTCCGTTTATAGTCGTGGTAAGACCTGAAAGTTATAAATTATATTAATTATATAAATACATAGATTGCACATGTAAAAACAACAAATTACCAGGATTCTTCATCAGATATTCGTGATTCTCTCTGAGCATTTCGATCAAATCCTTCAATTTTACCTTACGCGGATCAGAAAGCTGTATTATTCTCGGCACCATACTGCAAGCGAGACAATCAGGTTTACGTTCGGCTTCGTGGATGTACGAATATATACCGTCTACGTCATTAAACACCATGTAATTATTCAGACTGACGCAACACGACGACACCAACTTGAAAACCTAAAATAATCGTATGTTATTGATTGTCTTTGATTAAATATTATATGATTATTGAAAAGAAATGACTTCTGTAGCGCAAACGGCCGCTATAACCGCATTAGTACTTGCGACGGCCGGAATAATATTTTTTACAACACCCTGAGTGAGACGATAAGTGACACCATGGATGTTAAACTGACTAGCTCTGTCTTGAGACTTCTCGAAGATCCAATTGATGTGTTGGGGATCGTCGCCGTCGATCGGAACGCCCCAAGGGCTTTCCTTGCTCCACTGTATGACTTTGACATATTCGATGCAATGCTCGGGCAGTCTAGATTGAAAATCAGCATTGAAATTATACATATTCAACTACATATTATATGTATATAAATATTTAAATAAAAGATAAATTTTAAGAACCTCGGAGTATTAGCGATAGTACATAAAGGATAAGTAACTTGCGGCGGATAAAAATCGAGAGTGCATTCAATACAAGCGCTCATTCCGGGCAAGATAACTCTAGCGTTTCCTTTAAACCCTTCAGTGCCTCCGTCAATCAACGGAATTACAGTAGTTTGATCTAAACTTTCTGTTACAAATACATAGGTTATATTAAATCCAACTATATCGCTATGTCAATGTATAATTACCATCATTATTAAAACTTAAAAGAGACAGCAACATCCCGTTCAACCAACGGCGGGCGACTATGGAATCCAAGCCGCAAACAACAATATTGAATTGACTATAAAAAGTTTCATCTTTGTCTTGAATTGCACAATGATGTGGCACAACATTGCATCCTGGAACGCTATGGAAAATTCGATAGATATTAAATTCCAATAAATATATAACAATAAAACGTACCGATTGTTGATGAATGCCGCTGCGCATTCCGCTTTAGAATGGCCTATATCTTTCCTCCTGAACAAGAATTGTCTATTCAGATTAGACAGTTCGATCGTATCCATGTCTATGACGTGGATTTGTTGAAAGCCCATCAAGGCTAAATTTTTCAACAGTTCGCATCCTAAGCCCCCAGCACCCACCACTAACAGTTTGCACGATTTCATCATAAATTGCAGTATATCCGGCGAGGGTTCGAAGTCCGGATGGGAGAACGGGCCGGTTCTTTCCAATAGTTTACGAATATTGGCCCACCTTGGTTTTTGATGCTCGGGAACTTGCGATTCTTCAGTAGACATGCTCTGTGTGATTTCATTTAAAATGTATTAAAAAATATCTTTTATTGTATTTATCAATTTAAATAATATCCTTTTGAATATATCACTCTAGGCTTCAAATTAACCGACTCACGATTAGTAGAATCTGATATGATGCCGGCCACTAAACGTCAGATGGTGATATATATTTTTTTTAACATAACAAAACTTGTAGCGGCCATTATTCAAAAAAGAAACATTTTTTAGTGTTGATATTTTTACCTGTCACAGCAAAAAAAGAACAACTAGGTATCTAGAGAATAATCCAATTGTGATTTAAAAAAATCCGTTTTGACAAAATTAATTTTGAAAATGAACCTCGGGCTAGACCGAAAATCATTATAAAGGAAGAAAAATTGATAACTGGTAGAAGCTAATCCACATATGAAAATTCGCGCTTTCGCATGTGATATAGGAGTTGGTGTAATGACTGTTTCTCGCTACTTCGCTTCGATAGGAAAGATAAAAAAGCTAAGCAAGTGACTTGACCGACGATTAGAAACTAAGACGCTTGGATGCGTGTTTTTCGTTAATGGCTTAAAACGAAAAAATCCATTTTTTAAATGAATATAAAAAGAGAAAATAATCACTGTTTTGTGGACTGCTAAAAGAGTGGTTCATTATTATTTTTTTTAGCCAGGCAAATTAATTACAGCTATATCATATTGTCATGATATTCATTATATGATTAAATTAAAGAAAACAGGAAATTTTATTAAACAAATATGGAGTAATGCACAACAACGCTCAACCGTATTCCTAAAAAATCACTATAAACAAATTAAATTATTCAAATAATGAAATATTTCTGCATCCACCGTATTCACCTAATCTATCGCCGACAGATTATCACATATTTCGCCACTTATATTTAAGGAATAAAACGTTTCGAGTTCAGGCGGAAGTAATTAAGAGGTTCGAAAACTCTATGGTCGAATAAATCAAGATTTTAAAAAATGGCATTTTTGACTTGGTTTCTCGATAGACGTGAGTGGCGCTTATTTTGATGAAATAAATTTGTAAATGTTGAAAATATCGCATTTTAAATTCTACTTACAAATTCGGCAATTTCATATGGTACAATATAATAATTACTACGTATGAGGATTTTAAGCTAATATCAGTCAAACCATAGAAACGCTAATAAAACGTTTTTTTATCTTTTGATATTTAGGGATTCTATCTTTCATCACGATCGCGTGACAAAATGAGAGCTTAAAAAACAGTACTAGAGTACACTCAGGCTCCACTACACCACTAATATTAGTACAAAGTGAAAGCAAACAACGTTAAAAAATAACTTGTGTTTTTGTCCTCTCAATTACTTTCCATTTAGATTCTTGTCTGATTTCATTATATCGGATTTTATGCGCAGTTTATATATTTATACAATTATTATGTTCAGTAGTATAGTAAGCGATCGATTTTAGCTGAAAAACGGGTGGGGGCTACCTAACCGGCGTACAGGCAACACCGGGTGGTTCAGCTGGGCACTTGTCAGTTCACGTAACTCACGTTCGGTTACGTAACTGGTGCACGGGTCGAAATGCTGGGCAACGCGTTAAGGACGACATGGGGGGTGCTGGCGACTCCCGCGGGGACCCGCTCTATGGCAGCGGCGGCTTCCGGTAGAGTCGTAGCCGTCATCGGCGCCGTCGTCGACGTACAGTTCGAAGATAACCTTCCGCCCATCCTCAATGCTCTGGAAGTACAGGGCCGCAAGCCCCGCCTGGTGCTGGAGGTGGCCCAGCATCTCGGAGAGAACACCGTCCGCACCATCGCCATGGACGGTACCGAGGGTCTGGTCAGAGGCCAGGCGGTAGCCGATTCCGGCTACCCCATCCGCATCCCCGTAGGCGCCGAGACCCTCGGCCGCATCATTAATGTAATCGGAGAGCCCATCGACGAGCGCGGCCCCATCCCCACCGACAAGGTGGCTGCCATCCACGCCGAGGCGCCCGAGTTCGTCGAGATGTCCGTGCAGCAAGAGATCCTCGTCACCGGCATCAAGGTGGTAGACCTCCTCGCCCCCTACGCCAAGGGAGGCAAGATCGGCCTGTTCGGAGGCGCCGGAGTGGGCAAGACTGTGCTCATCATGGAGCTGATTAACAACGTAGCCAAAGCTCACGGTGGTTACTCCGTGTTCGCCGGCGTGGGAGAGCGCACCCGCGAGGGTAACGATCTCTACCACGAGATGATCGAGTCCGGAGTCATCTCCCTCAAGGACAAGACCTCCAAGGTGGCGCTCGTGTACGGTCAAATGAACGAGCCCCCGGGCGCTAGGGCTCGCGTCGCCCTCACCGGTCTCACCGTGGCCGAGTACTTCCGCGATCAAGAAGGACAGGACGTGCTGCTCTTCATCGACAACATTTTCAGGTTCACCCAAGCCGGCTCCGAAGTGTCCGCTCTGCTCGGTCGCATCCCGTCCGCCGTAGGATACCAACCCACTCTGGCCACCGACATGGGAACCATGCAGGAGCGCATCACCACCACCAAGAAGGGCTCCATCACCTCCGTGCAGGCCATCTATGTGCCCGCCGACGATCTGACCGATCCCGCTCCGGCCACCACCTTCGCTCACTTGGACGCCACCACCGTGCTGTCTCGCGCCATCGCCGAGTTGGGCATCTACCCCGCCGTAGATCCCCTCGATTCCACCTCCCGTATCATGGACCCAAATATCATCGGAGCCGAGCACTACAACATCGCTCGAGGCGTCCAGAAGATCCTCCAGGACTACAAGTCTCTCCAGGACATCATCGCTATCTTGGGTATGGACGAGCTGTCCGAGGAGGACAAGCTGACCGTCGCTCGCGCCCGTAAGATCCAGAGGTTCCTGTCCCAACCTTTCCAGGTAGCCGAAGTTTTCACCGGCCACGCCGGCAAACTCGTACCGCTCGAAGAAACGATTAAGGGATTCTCCAAGATTTTAGCCGGCGACTACGATCACTTGCCGGAAGTCGCCTTCTACATGGTGGGACCCATCGAAGAAGTAGTAGCTAAAGCAGAAACTCTCGCTAAGAACGCTTAAGCACGTAGTCATCGATTCTTATAGTTAATTTGCATTAAAATACGATTCGGAATTCCTCATCCGTAAACATGTTTAAAAGTACGTATCGTACTTTATATTTATAAAACTATAATAATTACACATGTAATTGTTGGAAATAAAAAAAATATTAAAAGTTAAAAATTTTTCATTTAATTTTTCATCGACACTAATTTAATAAAAAAATCGATATATTACTTGTTATTATGTTTTTTATTACCAAACTAATTCAAACACACAGATAATATGATGACTTCTCATCCCACGCGTATTATGTAACTTTTCGCTAAGAGACTACGTACTAATTCGGTAACACATATAGGTTAAAAAGCCAACAAAATCATTAATATGAAGAACCAAAGGTTATAAGGGTTACGGTCGCAATAAAACGAATCGAAGCTTATCATAATGAAAGATTTATTTGTAAACCTTATTTAGTACGAAAAGTTTATTAATAACTATTTACAAAATAACTCGTTATATAGCGATATAACATAATGTACAATAATCGTTTATCACTCGATAAAAATTAAAACCGTACCTAACTAAAGTAACTGTAATAGTAGTATACTGATCTTAATTACTCTCGGAGATCAGGGAAGTTCGCCGAGCGATCGAAACGCTCGGGCGAATTAAAAATCTACGTGACAAGATTTTCGGTAGCAGGCGATGCTGTTACAATGCTCCGTCGGACTCAACCGATGCGATGTTAACGGGTTCGCAGTGCGAAAGGTTCGAGAAGTTCAGACCGGAAGTGCAACTTTCGACTCGACTGATGGTGACGGCGTTACACGAAGGGTCTTCTTCGTCGTATACGTTCGCGGACTGCGAAGACCGACCGGCCGTCGGTACGATTTCTATATTTTTATTTCTGAAAGGTAGCAAATCCGTGTTGATCAAATTGAACTTTTTGTACTTCTTATACAGAGATTTTTTAAAAGCTTTCGCCATCGATTTGTGGATAATCTCTTTGTTCGATCTCACGCTGTCGTCTTCGTCTCTCCTTCCGCAATGGGACACTTTGGATATTTTAATTTCGTTGTTCTCTTCCAGATTTTTCAACACCGATATGTTTTTGACGACCGAACTCTTTGCGGGGCTCATCGAGTGAGCGCCGCTCTCTTTCTGCAAGCTTTTGAGCTGTTGGAGCGATATGTTGACGAACGACGAGTTACTGTTAGTCGGCAGAATGGACAGGGAAGTGCCGGACGTGTCTGTCTCCTTGTCGAGATGTTTACATTGCGACTTGGTCAACATGGTTATTTCGGCCGAACTGTACGCGGTTAAAGCTTGAGGGTCAAACAATTTTATTGGCAATTTCTGCGGCGACGTCTTTTTCTTGCGAATCGACGTTTGGTTCAAGCGTCTCTTTGTCTTCGGAACTGCGGCCGGGTACTGCTTCGGGCTCAGGGCAGAGGACTTCCGAGGCGTACCAACCTTCGGACGAGTGCTCTCCGAATATAATTTGTCGTATGGCTTCGATAGAAGGGAGGGCTGAAGTAGGACTTTCATTCGTATCGCCTTCGCAAGAGGAGCTGTCGCCTTCTCCGTTCCAGGCGTCGACGACGACGGGGAAGCGCTCTTCGACGTCTCCCTCTCGATCGGAGGGCTCGGACGGTAAGCGGGTCTCGCGAACGGCGGGGTGTTCCTCCGCGTTATCGTCGACTGCTTCGTCTTCATCTGAGCCTTTCCCTGCGACGCGGCTTTCGCGGACATCCTCTGTAAGGTTCCCAGGTGCATCTTCGGCGGCAGGGGTTCCGATTTTGGAACCAATCGGTCCGTTTCTTGTGAAGATTTTATTATGTCCTCTTCTATAAACTCGGTCTGCAAAAATTGTTTTCGTTTCAAATGGGGTTTCTGTGTTAATACTGTTAAAGAACTTTCTTTGTGTTCACATTTTGCCTTTGGAAGATACGAGCAGTCGTACTCGAAATCTTTGTCGAAGTTTTTAATGCGATTGCGAACCGGTCGCCTAACTGTACAAGACTCTGATGACGCAACGTGTCGATGTGACTTTTTATATTTGCTTTTATTCAGCTTTTCGGCTTCCGAAGCGTCCGGGTCGACTCTCGACTCGACGTCTTCCCAGTCGATCGACGATATGACTTCTGCTTTTTCTTCGAGGCGAGGTTCGAATTCGGTTATCGAGGAGGAATCTGTTTTAGTCATTCTGAGAGCGTCTGTAAAAGAAAAAGGTAGAGTTTAATGATTTGGAAAAACTCAAGACTCGTCGAGTAGTCTTAGATTACGATACACACCTGATAAGAGTGTTGATTTTTTCCGAATCGCCTTCTGTCCTCTCTTTATGAAGTGTTTTTTTCTTTTGATTGGTCTATATGTGTTTTTCGGTTTGCAGCGCTTCGCGTTTACCGATTCGACGGGGGCGTCGTCTTTGAGACGATCAAAGCCCTCGTCTAAAAAATCATTGTCCATCGTGTCTGCGAATATTTCGCTATCGCGTTCCGCTTCAACGTTACCGGGATTCATCTTCGATGCCATTTTCATCAGTCGCGTCGGTTGGAGCATTTGATGCTGCGTTTTCATATGCCTCTGATACTGAGCTACGTTGCAGCTTTTCACCCCGCACAGTTTACACTCAAACTTGATCCAAATGAGATGCCTAGATATGTGCCTTTCTAATTTTTGCTTAACCGAAAACGTCGACTTGCAATAAGCGCAATGATACTTCGCATCCGTTCGATCGTCGTCTTCGAAGCTGTTATCTGTGGATTTTTTCTTCTCGTCGATCATATCTAAGTCGCAGTTATTGCCAACTAAGAGTTCGTAATTGTTCGACGCCATCGAATAATCGTCTTTTGACAGAGAACTGTCGTCGATTTGACCGCAAGCTTTATTCGGCGATCGATCTATTCGCGAGATCCTCTGTATGTCTTCAAAGTTTAAATCGCCTTCGTCCGCGTAAGTCATGTCGTCGTTGCTATTATCGGAAGAATTTTTCTCGAAATCGACAATTGCATCATCACAGTCTTTCACAGTTAGCGTAAAGTTCGAATCGTCTTGATTATATTCGTTACATATATCGATAGTAGAAATAACATCGTAATCGTTCTCACCTAGTTTACCGTCCGAGTTTGTCAAGTCGTCTTGATCCATGGTCTCCGGCGTTGCGTCCTCGTCGACTACTAGCGGAGAGTTCGTTCTCACACTGGCCGGATTCGATTTGTTGTAATCTTTTCTGATTTTGATTTCGATTTTTTTCTCGATCGGTCTCTCACCGATGAGCTTCTCGGCGAGTTTGTCGATCTTGGCTAGTTTCACGACGGGTTCCGGGTAGTCGTCGATATCTTTATGGTTGAACGTCGTCTTACCGGCGAACCTTTTTTGCGAATTGGAGTTTATCTTATTTTGAGCAGACTTTCGGAGCTGACATGTTTGACGGTGAGAGCACAACGCGGCTCGTCTCTCGAATCGTTTTCCGCAACCGCCGCATCGAGGAATGTCTCCGTCGCCTTCCAAGTTATCGATCCAAGCCTGAAAGGAACGTAATCAATACGAATACTTATAGATTAAATAATATATCAACGTCGATCACGATCGTCCTAAAATGAAACCTGATTTTCTTGATCCATTCTTTGCTGCTCGGATAAAGGCTCTGTAGTAGCGGCGACAGTTTTTACCTTTTCGGGATTGATCGTCGAGGTGTCTAACATATAAGCCTTTTTTTGTATAGTTTCACGCAGTTTGCGAATGTGCGTTGCACTTTTTCTGCAACAAGACACTACGTTAAAGATATATCATGGCAAGAACGAAAACATAAAAACATGCACATACCTGTGAACTTTAAATAAGTGTCTGAATACGCTCCAGGAATTTGAAAAGGTATCTGCGCAATCGGTACACGGATAGACTAGTCGATTGTTTGTGTGTTTGTGCTTTATGTGAAACTTTTTGGTTTTTAAAGTTGAAAAACTAATTTTACCTAAAAAGTATCGACACTTATTACATGTAATTTTCAGTGAGGTACGTTTCAATAAAATTAAGAAGTATAATTACAAGTTTTACAAAATAATTCATCGTTGGAATTTTTACTGTCGCTTGTGCCGTTGCTATTATTTGTAACGCTACTATAGAACGTTTCTGGTTTCGTAGAACTATGACACGTGAGCAATTTACCGTCTAATCCGAGAATGCCTTCGTTTGAAGAAATCATTCTATCTAATTCAGCAACCTGTAATAAATTAAATGAACATTTATATATTAATCGCTAGTTGAGGTTTATTCAAATTTGTTACATATGAAACGAGGTCAAGAAGTAAAGATTAGAAATGATAGTTATTAAATAATGTCATCTTGGCAAAACTTGAGCAATTTAATTTCTAGATTGACATTACAGCACTAGTCACTTAAAATTAACCTAATAGTAAAACAGTAAATTAGGATAAATTAAGAGAAACTGTTGGGCGATAACACAATTCACATGATTATGTTTGAGTGATTTAAACGTTTCAAAAATGGGCACGAGAACGTATATACAAAAATGCTATCTCAAAATGTAGATTTAGCTGCAGAGAAAGATCGCCAAACTATGTATATTCAAAATGAAGATATATATAAGTTAAACATCAATAAGTAGATGAATTAATATATTTTATGAAGATTTGGAATGCATACTCTTTTTTGAGCAGTTTAATTGTCTATTTCACATTGAATCAACATTGACAACCATCATATTGTAATGATTTTACACCAGCAGTATTTTTCTGCCTATTTCAGGAAGTATAAAATATAATATAGCTTTTGCTGTTTGTTTAATTTATAGTTCAACATAACTTGGCTCTAAAAACGAGCAATACTTTAGCCAATTGATGAAAAATCTTGATTCAAGAGATGTTGCCAGTTGTGTCATGTTGGTTTTACTCCAACTGAAAAAATAATTTCTGTATGGATTACCACAGCACAAAATAAGCAATAAATTTGATAGTTTTGATTACTGATCCATCAAAACTGTTCAATGTAACACAGTTAAAAAATGTAACAGAAGCAACGTTAAAGACGAGAATGTGTTTATTCCCAGAATTACAATGATAGCTAGTAATTTACATTTTTGCTTCAAGAGGGCTTCGATTAATCTTGACGATGAATAAGATGCAACGTCAGTTGCTTAATGTGACAGGAATTGACATGAGAAATGAATGCTTCTCTCATTGTCAAAATTCTATTATTATTCAACAAAAAAAAAGTTAAGCAGTCTAGAAAAGTAAACGAAGAATATTTTTCTTGTTTTATTAATTATGGTTCATTTTATTGAGCCAATCTTGAAATTAAATCTCCACAATTCGAATATTTCTCATAATTGATTTTTCGAAAAATTCTCAGAATATTTTGTTTCAAGATATTGTTTCATGTTTCAGTATGTTAGAAAGCACAGCGCAAAAACCACTGTTCAAACCTTCACCTAACCTCAAAAAATTAACTATTATTCCAGTATTATATTTGATTAGGTTAGGTTTGGGTTTGAACAGCAAATGAACGTTTCGCAGCTGTTAAATTTGAGCGAGGCGCCATGCCAACTACCAACAAGTATCCATGTTTCTCCCGTACCTGTTCTCTGATCGAATCATGCGACAATCGATTGCTAGATATGACACTTTGATAAACGGCGGTGTTCGACTCTGGAATGCTTTGGATCTTTACACGATTAATCGTAAGTTCCGATTCGGATTTATCGCCATTTTCCGATTTGTGCATCAGTTTTTCTATCACCGACGTGAGATCCTTCTGACTCTTTTTCATACAATCCACCTTTTGCTTATTTACAATCGTAGCTTTATTCCTAACAAACTCTTGATAATCTTCTTCGTTCTTCATTATGACGCCCACGTCGTCTTTCTGTAAGTGATCAGGAATTATAAATATATATATAAAATATCTACATGTGCACATTAAAAACACCAGCTTACCATATAATTATTATTACTAAAATGAGGATGGAGAGAAGAATTAAACTTTTCACAACAATATACCCTCTTGTGAGAAATGAAGTTTGCTAAGCTTCTGAATAGATTTCTGCAAACTCTGCATTCGTAGATGATATCGCACTCCATCGTCAGCAACTGCTTTAGCTAAGATTAAATTTTACAATTTAAGAATATTGTTTTTTTATTGTAGCAATTTTTGATAATATTACCTCAGGCGTTCCCGTGTGGTAGACGTTGCACGCCTGAGCGAAGCCCGTCACGCTGGTCACAATCGACTTTCTGATGATGGAGAGATCCGGCATGTTGGAGTTTTCTTCGGAGCGCGCCGGAGACGCTCCCGCCGTCGATCTTACCTTTCCTTTTTGAAATTTCATATTCGTTCTGTTACTAGTCATGCTTAGATCGATGTTACGCGTGATCCATGGGTGTGTTCCGAGCGATCTTCATACGCCTAAAATCAAGATGAGAAGATCGTTAGTTCATAATGGTCATTGTTGTATAAATTTTGTCAAAACTAAATAAGAAAAATAACTGCGAAACAGCTACGACATAAAGTCAACACTGAATATCACTAATTGACCTTGACGATACAAATTGAACACAAACTCAAACATAGCGGAGTAAAATGATTACAGTACGATACAGAACGAAGTTCATAAGCATGATAAGCAATTGATAGAGATGTTGGTCATTTTTACAAAGAATTTGTTTGGAGTAATAAATTCATCGAGTAATTTAATAGAGTAGGTGGAAATAGTTATTTTGAAGAGTGAATAATTGATAACTTATGTGCCTATGTTTGGAAATTAGCTGCTAAGTTTTTTTATTATACGCTGTCCTTCTGCGCTTTGATTTATTCAATTACAGATGTACTTAAATCAAAAGCTTTTTTTTCTAGTCAAGCGCTAGTCTTAAATTTTTCATTTTATTAGCAACTTGACGGTAATATAATGTGAGGCCAAGCTCTATTCCGAGTTGTACCAAAATGATTAGTGTAAGAAACGACACGTAACAAAAAAAAATTGAGCAAACTAAGGTTTCACCCTTTTTATATAACAATGAACTAGATAGTAGCGTTGAAGAGCTATACTTTTAAATTGGAAAATATTTGTTAAGAAAACAAAAAAAAATGTATATTTATACAGTGGAAATGATTTTCTTCACAAGGAATGTCATGAGACAATTAAATTTAACCGCAAAAAGTTAAATCAAGTGATTTTGCTCCACGGTTCTTTTTAATCCGCATCCTTTTATGTATATACCTGTTCTATTTTTGACTCAACATCCCTAATGTTTAGAGCAGTATCTTCAAAGGCTTCCAAGCTTCTTGAACATCTTTCTGACATACTCAGCTGGAGTGGGGGATTATCTTTATGAAGAATGCTTGTCTACAACTGAAGTTTTTGGGTAATATTTTTTTTTATTTAGTTTTACAACCTATTTAACCTAACACTATTATGTAGTTTTACAACCTATTTAACCTAACACTATTATGACGATGATAAAACATGTGTGCTGTGGCCTTGCCAACGGCTGCTTTCCGTACAACTCACCTTCCACGTTAGCGTCATTATATAGTGAAAATATTATATGTATTTACATTATATAATTTTTAAGAAATTATTTATTATAATAAAAATTGACGTCACCGATTTCCAGACTTTTGATTTGAGTATGGTGTTTTAATACTAGGTATTGATTGATTTGCCTCGTTGGTACTGATTTACTCCGTTCTAACGCATCGGGCTAACGCCCGTCATATTACAATTGAAATATAAAAAGTGTTTTTGTGATAAAAAAGAATGATCATCAATTATTATTAAATATTATTTTCATTATAAATACATATTTATTGACATATTTTGCCATACCTTGAAAAAGTCATGAATCACAATGGCATCGTGAATCGAAATTTTTTAGAAGAATCTGAATTTTTTAGTTGATCAAAATCACGTTATTGCACATGCATGCAATTTGGCCAGTGGTAAATCTGTCAAGCGACTCTGACGAATTGCTTCTTTATTATGGACACTCTTTCATTCTCCGTTCAATTAGTTAGTGGAATTTCACTGATAGAATTGACAATAGATGATAATTCACTCAAAAACAAGTTTTATAAGTTCACATGTGTAACAATAACACTTTTAGAGTATATAGAAAAGCGTAAAGAGATTGTTTATCTAAAACGGTCCAATTATAAAACAAAATTGATAAGTTGTGTTTTATTTTCGAAAACGACAGATGCAATAATTAGTAAAAGAACAGATCTCTCTTCTCTCTGGTCGTACGTTATGTAAACGAGCAGGCTTTTCAGGATTTTCAGTCGAGACAGTGGGGGCGACGGGGCGCACGCCATCGACAGATCGCGGTCGCAATGCTCGAACATGCCGGTGGCGCGCGGGCGCGGGCGCGTACCTGCGAGTCGTTTCGCGAGGACGTGCTCGACCGGGCGAGAGGGGAGAAGGGTTCGCGGGGGGCGTCGCCTCCGGTTCGTCTCTCCCGGCTGGCGCTTCGTCCCCAAAGATCGGGGCACCTCGAAAAATGTTCGAAAGAGTCACTAAAAAGTGGACCTCGCAATTAAAAGGGGCTCCGCCGGTCCGGGGGCTCGGTATTTCATTCTCACCTCGCAGCGGCCGTCGGCGGCTCGCCTGCTTTCGTTCGGCTCTCTGCCGCTAGAGGCGCTAGCCGCGAGAAAGTCTAGGGCCGCCCCTCCCCCTACCTCGCGCGCCTCCTCATCCCGCAGACATGCTAGCGACCGCGAGACAGGTGAGCGCCGAGACGGGGGCTTCGCCCCCTCGAGATGAGATCTATTCGCTGCGAGTCGAACGTTGCGTTTCATCGAATACAGACAAAGAAATCGGATCGGATCGATCGCGCCGGTTCACCAGTGACATTTGATTAACCAATAATATTTAAGGGTTCAAAATTTAAATTAAAAATATATTTTTTAATTTACTTTCGACCGACTTTGAGCATTGACTTAAACGGGAGGTTATTTTTTTCATAATTTTTCTTTTACTGTTCTTTCAAAATAAACCAATGAACAAATTATTCTATTATTTAAAACAATATGACGTACAGTTTTTCATGCATCACAGTTGACTTCATTAATAAATGATTTATTTAAATGAGTGAATATCTGTATACAACATAAAAGTGACTACTGGTACTTGTTATAGCGACATTTTTAATTTGTATTAATATCGAACAAAAACCTATAAAACTGAAAGTTTACCAATGTCCGTTGTATCATCTAATTGTAAAAAATACTCGGGTCATAATTGTCTTAGTCTTAAAGTAAGTTTCTGCTTCTTTGACATAAAATGTTCTTTGCCAAGTGGCTCATATTTAAAAAAATACAGATGTTACTGAACTTCGTATGGAACCCCAAAATTATCCGTGTTTATAATTTAATAGAATTATCTACATAATTTTCCTTAGTCCTTAACAAATGGATGTAAAAATATACATGCTTTCCAAACAGAATCAAGTATTTTTTGTAAAATTATAAAGCTGTAATGGAATATTATTGTGTGAATGAACTAAAAGGTTTTGTGCAATACCTGCTTTTTGCATACCAAAATATACTCAAAAATAAATACAAATAACGATTAAATCATATATATATAAAAACGTATGATATTGACGTCCTTTCTTCGCTATATATATTTTATCTAACAATACTTGAGAATCATGCCGGTGTTAAGTTATATTTAGAATCGTAATTTGACTTAAATCTCATTTGAAATCATGGAATCTCTCAAGTCGGAATATATGAGGCATGGAAAACCAATTAAAGTTGTTTGTATTGATGAAAAGTCGGATCATATTTGTTGTGTTGTATAACTTGTCTAAAAAGCAAAGTTGATTCACATTTGATTATTTTTCCCTTTTACAAATAACATATTATATTAAATTATCAGTTTAGGCACTATTTATGAATTTATCGACGATTTTCAATCATTTATAGCAAAATTTAAGAAAAAAATTTGATTGTAGTGTGAATTTCTCAAAGAAAAATGTTTGTCCTTTTTTTATTAGATGTTGAAGCCCGATTTATTACAAAAAAAAGCGACTTTATCAAAATTGGTTGGAAAATATAGAAGTTCTCCAATAACGTCCCTGTTCAGAATCCATGTCAAAAGCAATAAAATCGTGCCATCACAGTGGAAACCCTTAGCTTATTTAGCGTTCATATTAACACATTGTTGTCGGGACACGGATTTTTCCGTTTTTGCGGAACTGCTGCTGGATTGCGGGACCCGTAAAAATCCGTTTTTTGTAGTCTGTTGCTAGAAGTCGGCTCACGTGTTTATCCGTGTAATTTGAACTGCATTTTTTTTTGTTGTCAGCAGCTAGATGTCACTGCTTTGATATTTAGTAAAGACATTATTTTATTCGTCGTCGCATTTATTACATTTCCACCAAATGTATTGTACTAATTTTGATATTGAATTTTTATTCCGTACAAAAAATTAAATAACGAACTATAAACAATTCCTGTTATCCCAAATATCTTCTATTATGTTCAATTCTATTCAAGATACTTCGAGGAATTACTTTCTACCTGATGTAAAAGAAGGGATGGTTGGGAGTGAGAAAACAAAACAAATTCCAATGAAACTTGACCTGGGGTAGATAACAAGCAACAGTCATTGCGACATCTGTGACTTGTTATAAAAAAAAAAGACATCATTACAGTTACGCGTAAATGTTCGGTCGTTCGGTTGTCTAAAAAATAGTTTTACACTCCGAAATGTTTTCACCCGATAAAAATAAATCTGACGATGAATTTTGTGTGGATAATTTATCTGATTATTGATAATTGGGCCAAAAGTGTAGCTATGTATCTTTTGACATACCTCTACACAGAGGTACGTGTTTTTAGAGATATCATACGTTGAAAAACTATTCATAAAAACAGATTGTGCCATATTTTAGTTTTATTTAGTGTTTAATTCGATTTTTTATTACATACATTTTTATAGTACTTTTATGTGCAAAATAAACGCAAGTTTCCAGTGAATATAAAACTGTCAACCTCCATGTTTCTTCTTCATTTGATAGTACTGTTTATGGTAAGTCTATGTTTAAAATTTCATAATTTTATATTGTATAGTATAAAAGTTATGGCGAGTTTCCGAAAAAAAACGCGGAAATTCTTCGTTTCCGAAAAATTCCGCGGCTGTTAAAAAATGGCCCGCGCCAGGCTTGAAACAATGCGCGAAATCACCCGACAACAATGTGTTAAGGCTTTTTATAACAATGAATGAAGCATATCTAAACCGAATTTTGACCAATAGGAGAGCGCAAAAAACGATTATCCCTTGCGTTGCAGTGGGAACGCTTGTTATCGAGCGTTCCCACTGCAACGGCGCCAACACGATTTTATTGCTTTTGACGTGAATTTTTGACTTCTGAAAAGTGATAATTGTTTTTGCGCCCTCCTATTAACCAAAATTCGGTTTGAATACCCTTTGACTAATATATCATATTATAAGTAATATTTTCAAAACATAGTGTAATATCCAAGTGTAGACAAACATGGAACAATATGCGAGATGCGACGTCTCTCCGTACTTCTTCCGCTTGAGTTGGCTTAGTTTGCATTTTGGACTTGACTTGTAGTACTGCAAATGGTAAACTTTAGATTTTCATTAAATATGAATGAAACCAAAGAAACGCTGAGAAAGAAAATGGTTGCTGTGGTTCTTTCTCAGCGGGAGTTCGTTCATAATATCTATGAAATTACAACATGGTTTGTGATTTATTTAAAAAGTACAATTATAGGATTGTATCGACCTTGACTATAGTCTAAATAAAAGTGACCAGCTTCTATCTGGAACGTATTTAATTAAAAAAAGGCTTGTTGGCCAAAAGTTTGATACTTGGGTGCTGCACAAATTGAGCAATACAGATTGTAATGTGTGCAAAGAAGGTCACGTTACTGCCATCAAATCATACTATCGATTCCAATAAGTACTGCTCACAATTGACCAAACTGATAATCGACATTGTGTTTCACCTTTACATTGAGGTCCGTCAAAAATTGTCACAACTCAACTGTGATCTTGTACCTTCAGACTAGTAATTGTTTAAAGCTTTGGAGAACTTTTTTGATGGTGTAAATTTACATCCTGTCAAAAGCATTTGATCCTTCAGCTTATCAATCACAATGAAATATATACAACTGATTTCTTAATTTCTAAATAAAACTGAACAAATATATGTTACAAGCCAACATATAATATAATAAATTGTGTCGAACAAAATGTACTGATTTTAAATTAAATGTTAGTTTTTCAAGGTTATGTTGGAAAAAGAAATCATTAACAAAGTTGATAATAAAACATGTTCACTAATACACTCGAGGGTTACTGATTTAAATTTCGTGCAAATTATGACGCATACTTCAACATAACATTTTTCAATGACACACACACGCACACACACACATTCTTTTGGTTTTACTTTTTGAAAAATATTTGAATTGCGATATAGAATCCTACCCGATGTATGAAACTGTGCGTAAACGCGAGAGCGGTTTTCTCGTCTTCCAACTCGATGCAAAAGTCCTTAACCTCAAAACTGAAATTGAAGTTGCATACCTCTAGTCTCAAACTTGGGGCGCAGAGACCGATTCGTCACATGGCAGTCGAATGTACGTCTACGGTGCAGTATGTAATTTGCGTATTTTGTCGAAATCGATAGCGACGAGCGATGGCCAGTTTTCGCCACAGTTGCGTTGCGAAACGATCGATTCTTGGATATTTGTCGGAATTGTCGTCTTCCGAGATTTAGCGTCGTCGGGAGAGCGCAGTGGTCGTCGACCTTAGGGTACAAGCGCTGTCGTTCGACTACGCCGCGCCGCCGATCGCGACCAATGTACACAAGTAGCGCTCAATGACTACTTTTGTCGAAAGGGTCGTTACAGCTACATTATAAAAACGTAGCGAATCTCATTACTAGAAAGAATACCAAAAATCGTTTGAATCACTGCAGAACATCAACGAGAACGATTGTCTAAAATTGGAATTGAGTCATTCTGTTCCGCCTTTCAGATTGAGAAGCACTGACAAGCGCTAAAGTTGAAATGCAAATACCACTAAAAATTACATTCAAGGATCCATTACTTTCTCTGCACTGCACTGCATCAGTACTCCTGATGACATAATTTTAAACTGACGTTGAACTTTGATAATTTAAGCACAAAATTCCGACTTCAACAGACAACTCCAAAGCACAAAGCTGATGACATATTTAGTGCTTTTTACTGATCTACGATTATCAAAGTCAGGCATAACCACTTCTCTGACTTCTCGATCAGAGTTGATGACGTTTTAGCGTTCTTTTGCTCACCTATCAAAGTCAGATTGTTAGCATTCATACAATGTGATCAAGGATTATCCCAATTCTGATTTCATTGCATTATGTACAAAGAGACTATGTTCATTATTGGATAAATTCGGATCGAGTCATAAACGTCAAAATATTTCTCAAATAATTATCGATCAGAGTGAAGTTGATGACATTTTAGCATTTTTTGCTGACCCACGATTATCAAAGTCGGTTTATTAGCGCATTCCATGTCCAATGTTGTTCAAATTCTAATTATGTAATACAATATGCCAAAACATGCATTGGGTTCTCGAGCAACCACTTTTGACTTTCACATATAATTATAGATCAAAGCTGATGACTTTTTAAACATTTTCTACCTTTTTGTATATCAAGAGTATCTAAATTCTGCTTTTGTACATAAAATACCATGTCCATTGCTGTTCAAGTTTGCTTTCAATTATAAACGTCAAAATATTTCATGATCAAATTGGAGTTAATGGCATATTAACGCTTTTTACTTACCCACGATTATCAAAGTCGGCTTATTAGCGCATAAAATACAAGGAGACCATGTGCAATATGGTTCAAATTCTATTATGTAATACAATATGTCAAAAACTTACTAAGGTTCTCGAGCAAACCACTTTTGACTTTCACATATAATTATTGATCAGAGTAAAATCTTTTTAAACATATTCACTTTTTTGTCTCCGAAGATTATTCCAAATCTACTTTTATTACATAAAATACTATGAGACTATCTTCATTGATGTTCAAATTAGAATTAAGTCATAAATATCAAAATATTTCTTGATTAAATTGAAGATAATGGTATTTTATAGTTTTTTGCTGACCTATGATTATCAATGTCGGTATATTAAGCACAAACAATATGAGGAGATCAAGACAAATGTGATTCGCATTCGAATTATGCACTACAATATGTCAATAATTTGACTTAAGTGCTCGACGCTTAACTTATAACTTTTTAAAAAAACTCATGTCTGCTAATCCAAGATTATTCTAAATATGCTTTAAATACAAAGCGATTATGTTAATTGCTGTTCAAATGTTAATCATAAATGTCAAAATATTTCTTGATTTTTTTGAAGATAACTGTATTTATTTAGGGTTTTTTGCTGTAAATGTGATTTATATTCGAATTATGTATGTTAAAATCTTAGCTGAGTCAAAATCTATAACAAAATTCAATAAAAGTTAATAATACATATAAACAATATCTTTGTAAATATAGAGTGCTTGATGTGCATATTGAGTTTAATAGTATTTTTTTATTCTGGCTGATTTTAATGGCAGTAAGAGTGTTGTTTCATTTTTTTAATATTAGGTCGTACAAATGCAGCATATTAATGCTCCTAAATGTAATTCTTTTTATGGACCTAATTGGTTCATCAAATTATTTAACAATAATTCTTTCGTTAATCTCAGAGTGTATCACTAAGACGAAAATATTATTTATTGCCCACTCACAAGACAAAATATAAAGCATTGTGTTGCTAGTAATACATTCATAGAACAACCAGAGTAATGTAATTATTATAGTTTTTTATTTATAGTCTAGAAAGCAAACATTAAATGTTAAAATTAACCTAAAAGTTCTAACCGATACCTATTTTTTTACCAGTAATTGGAAATTAGTATGTTTCATAATACAATTCTCCGTTGCGTTTGTGATTGAGCAATGCTGCTTATCCAAAAAGCTTAAATTTTAGTTCAAGTATAAAATGATTTATTGTTAATATATTATTATTCAAAATTATCTTATTCAATGAGGTTATTTATTAATAATGATTATAAACAGAAAGAATATATATTACAGAAAGCGAGACATATTCAATATGTACCAATGAATAAAATTAATTTTTTAATTGTAGTACTAAAATACTCGCCTCTAATAAACCCTTAATTATAAGAATGTATAGTATTAATTAATGCTTCCTAAAGCAATATTAAAAATTGATAAGTTAAAGTAGTTCATACTGTTAACAATGTTGTCATCAGTAATGAGAATTTTATATGACTCATCAGTTAATACAGTGACTACATTCAGGATTATATAATCTGCATTCTCTCGCCTACATATAAAATAGGTTTTAGCTTCATTTTATTTATTTTAAAACGTTCCTCTCATTTAATAGGTCAATTATGTTCTTCTTTATAACACATTCCCAGATAAATTTTCACGTTCGTGCTATACATATATATGACTCATATTCTTTAATCTGTTTTTATATTTTCAGGGTTTGCGGCTGGCGATCAGTTCAAAAATCAACTATGCAGCATGTTCCATCCATCCAAAGGTGATATGTGATTTTAAAAAACTGCATACCACCAATTCATTTAGAAGCTTACTATCACCGACGAAACCAGTTGAGCAGTATGGATTACTCAGAAGAGGCGTTGAGAGGGTTTTCAAAAAGAGTTTGCTGAAAGGGGTCAGAATTAAAAAAAAAAATTATGTATATTTTGAACTCTTTGTGATACGTTACCACTTTTTAGAGATTAAAAATGAATGGACAGGTGTTGTATGAAGGAATAGTCGACACAGTAAACTACGAAGATTGGTTTAAAAAGTTGAATCTGATCGATTCGTTCAATTCATGGTTTGTGGTCACAGAGTTGCACGTGTGGATGCTGCTCGTTCGATCCATGAACCAAGCCAAAGAAGGTCAATGGCTGAGAGATTTTATCATAGAAACATTGTGGTTCGATTCAGAAGTTAGGGTGAAAAAGCTTAAGGTAATTTATGCCATACTAATTAATCTTCAATGTGAATTAAAGTTTCTTATATAAACGAATACATCTTTATAGCATCTTTGTATTAAATTATGATTTTATGATTATAGGTTGGCGACAGTAAGAAGAGGACAAATTATATGTATATGTTATCGGATCAGTTTAACGCTGCAATTTTAGGATACGATGAAGGTTTACTAAATGGAGACATATTTCTCGCAGGAGCGATATGGCGTAGAATTTTCGGTTCACAAATGACCGATCCCGAGTTATTAGAAGTAATAATACGACATATAAGAAATCAGGTATGTACATGCAACGAAAAAGAAATAGTTTTATGAGTAATATACATTTTAATATTTCAGATCCAGGTCCTAGAAGAAATGCCTACAACAGATTTTCACGCTAAACCTAAAATAAAATGGATGCTTTTAAATGATAAATTATAAAGAACGATTACTGTTTGAAGTATTTATTTAGTCGTTAGGTGTTAATAAATAATTTAAGAATTATAATAGAGACTTTTCTTGTACTAGTGAGGATTTGTCTCGTTGAACTTTCTCCAAAGATAATCGCATTTACTTGTATCATACAGGTCCATGTCGACCATGTAACATATATTTTCTTTAATGCAATCATTATCACATTCTTGGTTTACATAAGAATCGGAAGATTTCCCTCTGAATATGTGGTAGTCATGCGTCAATAGTTTCTTATCAGTCGTGATCATTCTATGGACCAAATTGTCTATATCTGAGGCGGCTAATGATTTAACGCCGTAGTGCTCCTTAAATGAGTAAGATTTAAACCATCTCGGTTGTTTATCGGGCGTAAGATTTGCTTCCGTCAAGTTGTAAATGTATGTATCAAAGTCGAGTAAATCCTGTAATAAGCACAGATATTAGTATATATCTACTATTATATAATAAATCAAGATATTTATAAGCTTTTTAAAAAAATAATACTTTTACTTACAAATGTTTTTCCATCGACTTTAAATATCCTATAATTTGGATTAACGAATGAAAATGGAGTTAAACTGCCACTGTTCCAAGCTACCAGTAGCGGATTTTGCATATTACTATTGTAATATATTTTAAACTCGTCATTATGTGTATGTCCATTTAATTCAGCAACTATTATATTAGAAAATCTGTAATAACAATTAAATATATTCATATATATATAAATAAAACTTTACACTTATTACTTTTATGAGTAAAAATAATCTAACCTCCGAATAATTTTAACGTATTCCCTAGCACATGTGTAGTACTGATCTTCCACTCCAGGTGGAATATGTGATAAAATATGTACTCTTTCGCCAGCTTTTTCAGCATTAAGTAAAGTGCTTGTCAACCATTTTAATTGTCCGCTAGGATCGTTTGGATCAAGATGAATCCACCTTGAAATAAATAGCTATATTATTAAATGTATGCATTATCTTCCCAAGATACCTCTGTCAGCAAGTGGTAGGAGAATTATTTTTTAACAGTAGAAGTTACACAAAAGTTACACTAATAGAAAATGGAAAAATATTATAGAATTTTGGAAAAAAAAAATTATGTACATGTTGTTGTATTAGAACTGTTCTGACTTTAGTGTCAGAGTATTTATTTTTATTGAAGATTTATTATTGTGCAACTATTTTGAGAGTCCTAGCTTTGTCTGCGTCTGAAGAACCTAGTTGTCTACAAAGATCGGGTCTAACTCTGGATTCCAGACGTCTTAGAAGGACCAGTGTGACATGAAGAGGGAAGCGGCTGCTTTCTCAGTCTTCTCCATCTATGTCATGGTCGGCATAGCTTCACTTGGTAAGAGTTCTGATGAACTCTTTTGTGTCCCAAGTCGAGGATATCAGATGGAAGTTCATGATGAGGTGTTGACAGAAGCGATTTCCGAATGGATGTATAGATCTATGCGCAGTGTATGTATTTTTATACGCTTAGTTATCCTGGTAGAGGCTATGTTATTTACGACCAAATACAAAGATTTAAGGATGTATTTGGATTTGTTATTATCCTTCTGTTTTATTATTGGAACATTTTTGTGTTGTGTGGACGTTACAGTTGGATCAGGTTGGAGATTCGTTAATCTATCAACTTGTCATTTCATTTGCTGTTTTTGTCAATGCAATAGAATTTTTTGTGTGTATATAGGCACCGAATGGCGGTTAGAAATGCTTATAGCTAATCCTTCGATCATCACATACTTGTCCGCACAAACATAAAAATACATATGTATGTGCTAATAAAAATGTATCTACATCACTAAGATCAAAAAGTATAATTTTATAAAAAAAAAATTTATAGCTATATTTATACAGAACATTTAATTTTCCTACAACTTATTATAGTGATTTTTTAAATTAACATACCAATTGTATTTATAGCAAACATTACTATTGAGAACTATGACCCTCAAGCCGGGCTTAGCTAAAGTTGTATAGTAACCGCCAGTTAAGATTGTTTGTTTAGTCTCACTCGGTAGCCAAAAACTCCATTTGTCAAATAATAGTTCATATAGCCAACTAGTAGATACTTCAGGATCCGTCACAGATGGTGGAGCATATCTGTTATATTTTAAATAATTGAATTAATAGTTAAATTAGAAATATGATAACAATATCACGCATTACATACTGATTCAGTGGTTGAGATTCATGATTACCGATTCCGGGAAATACGGGTCTATTTCCAAAGACTTCTTTGAATTTATTGAGCGTTTCATTCAAACTATCTGTTATTAAAGGTTTTGATGTATCCCATACTCCGTGATCGATTGTGTCTCCGGTGTAATATATCATATCTACGTCCTATTGTATTAAATTATTTTAATAAGTTATCTGATATGTTTATACATAAACTGAAATATAAATATACCTTATGTTCGGCAACTCTTTCGACTCCGTTAACGAATGACCACCACGGTAAATCGCAATGTCTATAGTCGCCCCAATAACCAGCCGGTTCATCTTTCGTTTCGTTTTTTTTCTCCCTCGGAGTTCTCTGTGTCGATTTTTTACTTCTCCCTTGATCTAAATCTATGAACATGTTTCCGTCCTCATCCAAATGAACTTTCTGTTCTTCTTCGCTGTCATCTTCTAAAGATTTCCAATGACGTGAAGCTCTTTCAGTTTGACCTTTACGACAACACGTCGGATCGTTACACGCTGCCAAACCACCGGGTTCGTAAATCGGATCATAATGGATGTCCGTTAAATGCGCGATTTTGAAAGATTCGTTGCTATCGGCATTAACTGGAAAATCCTGTTAAAAGATATGACAAGAATAAGCATTATCATTGACCTTTGTTTGTTTTTATATTAAAAGAAACTATTTTAAGATTAATTTCAAGATCAAGATTGTGACAATTGTATATGATTATAGAATTCCAATGGAGGTTATTGTTTCAAAATTGATTTCATCTTATCAAGGCGAAATTCATTAATATGAATTCTGCACAAGTATTTATATGTGAAAGTTATGTAATTATGTATTACATAACTTACATTGGCATTTTCGCATTTTAAAGTATGAAGATTGGTCAGTATTACTCTTATTAGTACAATATTATTTTTAAAAGTACATACTTTTGCTGCTATTTCTGCTTTTCTTGGAATGTCAATGGTCCATTCATATCGTTCATCCGAATATGGACATGCTGTTTTGCTGTTCGATTGAAGTAAGAGTCCGCAAAATGCTTTTTGATTAAACAATGGTTGATTTTCCATGATATATACGAATATAGGCTATATAGGAAAAAAATAATTTTAATTAAAATGACTGACATCATTACTGTGCTATTTATATTGCTATAATAAAACATCATTAATCTCTGGCGTATCAAATTTTGCAACTAAAGAGTATTTATTTCTTTAAATTTAAGGAAAAAGCATTTTTTTCTCATTGACACTGACACAGAGAAATGATATATTTGTATACTATTTCTAAAGTAACGCTTTCTGATCTATGTATGTAAATATAATACTGATGATCATTGAATCGATCACAGGTTTATTTCCATTACTTCTTGGTCCTGGGCATGCACGAGTATAGATCGTTGATTGTAAATATATATAATACTACTTTACTTTTTATTGCCGATTTTCCGTTTATTCTTAATGAACTTTCCTATGCTCACATATTTTTCTTGTTGTAAAAAACGATTTAATGGCTAAATTTTACTTGCTTGCTTCTTATAACTAAACACATTAACTTTGCATTAAACACATAATTGATAATTACATTTTTAATCATTTTCGATTAATAAGAGGAATTAGGAATTAAAAAAATATATATAAATTTAGTGTTAAAGATTGTTAGTATTATACGCGTTCTAATCATAAAAGATTTATTGTGTTATCTACATGCCGTCGTATTATTTAGAATTAGTTACAGTTATAGGGCTACCAAAAAAATCCATCATCATTTTATGGGGCGTAGAAAAATATATGTCCAGCAAAATAGTGGGGCTTGTAATATATTTATTAAACCAATAATGTTACAGAAATATTAGGTACATTTCAAAATAACGGTTTATTTTTATAGAAATACTATAGTAAAGAGTCTCATGAACTTTGTGAATATTCCTAGAAAAAAGTAAGAAAGCTATAATATTCTATAAAATAAATGATATCAAAATATAAATAAATACTTGTCTAATGTCTATGTATTTTTATATCCACAATAACTGCCGTAGTTTTAATTGGATTACCATTAAAACTATCTGAAAAAGTGACGTTGTAAATATCTTTGCTCCGTCATCTTGTTTTAAAATGGTGGCCATTAAAAATACTTAAGTAAAAAGTAAAGTGGTAAAAATGTTCTAAAATATAAAATAAAATTTAAATTAATATTTTATATTGGAAATAACGATTTTTGTGAACACGAATCGTGATCACAAAAATCAAGGTTCACTATAACTGCCATAGTTTTAATAAAATTTCTCTTAAACTTTTCTGAAAAATTGATCTCGACTAAGTTAGCCATTCTGACCCTAAATATTTTTTTAAAATGGCGGGCATTTGAAAATGAAAAAAATATTTAAAAATAGCAATGAAATAATAATTAAAATGAAAACATTTTTGTCATAGTATGTATGTATGTTAGTGAATGTGAATTTTTCAGTGAAATTATATTTTTACTAGTAGAAATATTATTTTACTATCTAGGTTTGTGAAAATGTATAAAATAATTGTATTGATCAATATCAATGAAAATATATGGCTCCTATTTTTCGGTTTAGAATTTTAATGCGGTTGTGGTCAGACTTTTTATTACATGGGTCAGAATTTATATCAAAAGGTCAGAATATAAGCGGCCTAATAAATATCAGATGGTCAGAATTCATATTAAATGGTAAGAATTATTTTGACAGATGTTCAGAATCATTTTTTCAGTTGAAAATAGTATTATTATTGCTTTAACGCTAAATGTTTATATTATACAACTGATCGACCATTCGCAGTTCATTGTCACAATCATTATCAAAGGGTCTTAGAGCCAACTTCTTTGGTTGGGCTCGTAACGTTGTCAGGTGTCGATACAACAAGCCAAGCGTGCTCTTCGCCACCGTCCTGTCGTTATTCCCACTTCGTTCATCTTTCTGAATACCTTCGCGTCCTACATACAATTAAATATATTCGTTGGGAGTTATTTATGAAGTATTCAATGATCTGACAAACGCTCGCTCGCACCTAATCTGTCCAACAGTGTTGGCGCGAGTAAGATATTTTATAAGATATTTCTCTAATAAATAATTTATTTCCCATTTATATTTATAAAAGTTATAATATTTTTTTAATTCACATGATCGTCCTATATTTTAATTCAACCATTTGATATTTATCATACCCATATATATCTGACCCTGAATAATAAAATTATGACCAGGCTATTTATAAAATTCTTTGAAAGATTGACTATTATTCTGACCCAAAGTTGATTTAAATTTTGACCATTTAATTTGCTGTCAAACTGTATTGTTACGCACACGTTCGGAACATTTTGGCCTTAACAGGTGATGTGTCACCCTACTTTCATTGAAACTTGATTCTAAATCTTTTCTGAAATGTTGACCTTATATATACATCTCGGTTAAGTTCGTTAGTCAGTCTAATCTCCCATCTTGTTTCAAAATTGCAACTTTTAAATAATAAAAAATCGTAACTTCGGTAAAAATATTCCAGAGAAAAAATAGGTACTTGTTAATTAGCACGGTACAACGCTCAAAAACCACCGGTTTTATACTCTACTGCGTGATGTGTATGTGCGCGCATGTGCGCCTACAGAGAGATCGCAGCATTCTCGTGTTTACGAAATTAATATATGAAATGTCTAAACCTAAGAATAACCTAAACAAATTAACAATTATACCATTATATTCGTTTAGGTTAGGTTTGGGTTTGAACAGAAAATGGACGCTTGAACAGTAAATGAGCGCGTATATTTACATATTTGATATTTTGAAGTTTTGAGATTTTCAAAATATGTGTATCAGATTTGTAGGAACAGAGTTAACTTATGTGATTCTCGCCAATAAGGGAAGTAAGCTAATTTATATTTAAAGTTTATATAAATTAATATTAAATAAGTTTTTCAAAAAAATTATTAAAAATTGACTTGACTTACCGCGTTAGACTCGATCAATCCTTTACACACCGATGGAGTTTGAATATTCAACGATATACACAATTTCGTCAAATAATCCTTTATATCTTCTATTGGAGAACCAGACTTGTACATCGCTATGACCATTCGGACTGCTGATCGACAAGTTAGGCACATTAGAGACTGAAAATTAAACATTGATATAATATTACACTTAAAAAGGTCTATTTATTTATTTTATTTACGGCACGAGGTTCGCTGTAACTTGAAAATGCAGCTCTATATATGTAACTGGAGAATGTAAGAAATGCTAATATTTGTTTGTATTCAGCTACATCACTGTTGCTTTGGGATTTTTTTGCATATCTAATCATCTGATCGGTTATATCCTCTATAATGTAAAAATAGACAATAAAATCTTATTCTATGATGTTGTATCTAATTATAATTTATTTACCCTCCGTCCGCACTCTCCTTGTCACTACATTTTGCAAACATATTAGAACGAGAAGCAAAATAGCCAAGCGCTTCATTCTGTGTGTTGTGTATCGAACTGAAAAGCTTCGAGCTGCCTTGATCGCTTTTATAATCATCAGATATCTAACTCTTCATAGTTTTTTCTTTATCTCGATTGAGGCGCTTAGGTGGGAGGTTAAATTCATACATTATTAATTGAGAGCACGTATATGTGCCTTCTTTCCTTATCATGAAGTTAATTTTTATTGAAATTTATGTAATCGAAAATGGGGTACGTTTCTTGCGTTAGCGTATTGCAATGGTAAAATTAACATGCATGAATGCGTTTTCCGACAACAAATCAACTACTTCTGCTGGTGGTGTTAAATTATATTATAACCATATTTCATAATAATTTATGTAATATTACAATATATGCATTACTGAAATAATTAAACTAAGAAAAATATTCATGTAATAGTAAATAAATTAATAACTTCTGATATATTGATAAATAATTGATTTTATCGCTATTTCCACATATTATTTAAATGAAATCGATATTTCCCAAGTATGATCTAAAATTTAGATTCCAAGTATATATATCTTTTATCTTGCGTTCCGCTTATCTTAAATTGAAACTGCGGTATTTTAGAACAAAAAAAGATAAAACATTCATCTTCAATACAAAATACTGATTTGATAACTTTAATCATTTGTTTGGTATTGAAAATTTAATCTCATATTTTGCACATGCTGTTTTTTTATCAAATCTAATAAACACTTATAGGTAGGGTAATTTATTTAAAAAATAATATTATGTACTTGATAATAGATACGTTTACCACATAAATTGTATTCTTTCGTCTTCAATACATTTATTTTTTCTTTGATAATTGTTTTCTGGAACGTAATTTAAATAATTATCTATGAGCCTAAAGCGAATGGCTTTAAAAACGAGCATTACTTGCAGCAATCAATGTAATAGTCGATAAAATCAATTACTCAATTCAAAATATGACAGTTATAGCACATTGATTTTACCTTATGGACAAGATATTGAAATAATAAAGTCACCATTTATCAAGTTGAATTCTTAAATTTACAAAATAGAATTGGCTAAGCACAGCTCAAATTAACCATTGGTAGTCCTATTATGCCGCTCATGAATTTTCATCAACCAAAATGCAATGAAACAGTTTGTTCGGGAACATGCAATTGAGTCCTGAATGGCACATTATATGTTTATTCACAGAATCCCACTTCAACCAAGTAATCAGCCTTTTCTTTTCAAAACTATTCCAATTCATAATTCGCATTCCTTTAAACATGACCATAAATAAATCACAAGTACAGTTGCTCAATTTTATAGTAATTGACTTAAGAGATGAATGCTTCTCTGTTGAGAAAAAATATATATAAAATCAACTCTTTATTTTATTTATATTTATATTAAAAAACTTACTGCTAACTTGAACATAGAGATTTATATTAACACAATTTATTTATAAGTTAAAAAATTTAATCTATTTTCGTAAATTGCTGTTTAAAAATAGATAATTGTATATTTATTATTAAAAATATGATTGTTGAATATTTTTTTTATAAACAAGTAATCTCATCTCAGTAATTTTATGGTAAATATAACTACTATCTTGAATTCTAACAACCGCCTCGAGTATTTTAAAGTACAGACCTAAATTGAATTAAGATTGCATTATTATAATATCAAAAAGAACTTAAAATGGTTTATGCTAAAACTATAATTTGATTACAGGCTTAGTTAAAAGCAATTAGACCTTTCATGGTTTAATCAACAATAAACTCTATTACGGAATTTAATATTTGTACAACTAGCTTAATACTAATTAGTTAACATATATTTATTTAAAAAAATTGAATATGAATCTGGATGTATATTTATTCTCAATACAAATTTTAACCAATTTAAAAACATGGATAACTTCTTATCTACCAATTATATATAAATTTGTATTATAATTTTATTGATACCACCAATTCCACGATTTACTTATACATAGCATATTTATTTTTATTCCTGCGTCTATTATTTTATTTTAAAAGGAATGGTTAAAAAACTAATCGCTCTTACAAACATTATATTTATCTACTTCCGAAGAACTGTCTTCCGATCCATGTAAATTTAATAATGACTCGAATTGAGTAGTTTTATTTGCGTCCAAATTTAATCCTAAGCGACTCTGAGTGCGGACTTTTGAGTATAGAAAATTTTCTCATTATATAAATAAAATAAGGTAGTGCAATATATACGATAATGTTTTATTATTTCATATATAACATACACCTTACAATGTGAAAGTAAATATTTAAAATTAAAATCATTCTGTCATTTCAACATCATCTATAGTTAGATCATCGAGCATCTCCTCCAGCGTTATCTTCGGCCTTGAAGGATCAAAATCAGGATCGTCGCAATCGATGGCGGTAGTGGCCTTGTAAATGTTGATATTCCTCCTCAAAACTGGATCTTCTTCCAGATCGTCCAAGAAGTCATTAAAATCACTAAAAATATAATCAAGTTTATTATAATACACATTCTTAATTTTGAACGTGTTTCAAGATATAATTTCCATACTCATTGGCATTATCAAGAATCACATCGTCCGCCATGTGCTTCAGCTTCCAATTACGTGCCCGTTTTCTCATATTTTTATCGCCGTAATACTTCTTGACGAGAACCACATCCGGAACTGTTCCAGCGTCCAACTTCTCAAAGTGATCATTATTTACGTTTGCATCTTGGATGTTATACCTATAATTAATGATTGATTACTATCTGAAGTTTAATTTTATGTACTCGATATACTTATAAATAATCATTTACCCCATTACTGAATCACCAGGTTTCAATACGTGACCTAAATGAGTCCTCGTATGTATTGTTCTATCCGTCGTTCCTAAATCTGCAGCTTTTACGACCCAAGCGTCTGCCATCAAGTGCTTGTTGGATATCATACCTTGTCCGGGGAATTTCTTACGGTCTTTTTCTTTTATTATCTCCAAATCCATTACAATATATTCTACCAGTTGTTTGGGATTGCATATTGCCACGAATGGAGTTCGCCAATAAACCGTAGCGGAGACTTCGGCGACTATAAATAAAAATACGATTTCATAGTTAAGAAATATTTCTATGTAAGTAACAATTAAACTCACTTTGGCCAGAGGAAGGATCGATCAAGTGTATAGAATTTGTCACTCTACTGATCAAACATATCGGCGAGATGCTTCCGAGATGCTGTGTCATTTTTTTACTGAGACAAATAACACTATCCTTCGACAGTGGAACAATATCTACGCAATAAGTGAATTTGTAATTGTAAATATTGCTGAAAATATCGTGTGAGAGTAATTTCTTGGAATGTTGATATTTGATCGGTAAGACTGACGATATGAAGTCGATCATCTTTCTTGCGTGACTTTCAGTGGCATAAAAAAAGTCAAGTCCCTCTGAAAAAAACATGGAATATATTTAAAATAAATAGTCAATCTTTCTTGATACAAATCTGGCAAATCATTCGACTAGTTACTACAACTACATTTAATATATTAGGCCATCCCATAGGTTGTCTTTTTTGTGTTATGTTACTGATAAAAAGCACTTATTCATCATTAATTACATAGTGAGTTTTTACAAGTCTAGATCTGCAGAAATGCAAATTAAATTCAAACAAAACATACCACTGCAAGGTTTGATACCCAAAGTGTTCTCGTGCGCTTTATGTTTCAGAATCAATTGTTCTAAATAATAGAACGTCTTCTTATTTTCAGACTTTTGTCTGACTTGTACAGAGGCACGCCAAAAATCTTGAGCTTCCGACCTGTGACATGCGTCACACATGAGACCCTCGACTGTATATTCAACGACAAAAGTCTGTTGTAAATAAGTGTTTCCCATTACTTCACACTGAATAGTCAATTTAACCTTAAATATTAAAATCATTTAGTATATTGAAACACAATCATATATATTTATATATACTTTTATTCTTTTCGAATGGGGTTCGGTCCAGATGAATCCTGCATCAATCAATTTCACTTTCTGAAGTCCTTTCAACTTCTTTAAACACAACGCTAACAGCTCGCGCGATTCCAGCGTGCACGCCACCCATTCTGTAGGTGGTTGTAGATATCTGAATACGAATAAAATGTAATGAATGATAAATATTTTTCTAATGCATTCTTGATAGTTTACCTTTCGCATCCTCTGCAAAAGTGCAGCGTGATTTGTTTCGGAATTCCTTCCGATATATCCACTCTGCCTCTGAGACATGCCACACACATATTGGAAGGGTTCGGCTCGATGGCAACTCCACATTCGCAACATAATCTGAAATGTCATGAACAGATTGTTGAATATGAAATTTAAAGAAAATGAGGAATAGCAATAAAACTTTAATGATTAATGGCTTGGAAAAGTATTCTTACATGGATGCCACATCGGGCGCTATGTTATTAAAATCTATTTGTACGTGATCCATGATGGAAGACGCAACACACGTCGCTCACGAAAACATAACCTAAGACGGACGTCACGTTGTCTTTTATGTGGTCGTAAATATTTAAATGCTGGGCAATGTTTTAATTTTACAATAAATCTTATTTTTAATTTAAATTTTATAACTAAAAAATAAAACTAGTAGACTTATTTCTTTTTAAAATGTATTAGCTTTAAGAAAGTAATTTTAAATTAGTATTTTTTGTAATTTACATGTACATGAATTAAAATACTTTTATTAGTTATTTATTTATTACAAATCCGACCATTATAACTTACTATAATGCGTCATAATGACATATATTTATGTGTGCTATACATCAGCTCAAACATGCACAATAGGGTAGTGAGACCAGAGTACATCCCGTTACTACCCCGGCTGGGTTGGTTTGAGGATCATAAATGTCGGTGACCATGAGTCTTAATCTGCATTTGTCAATTATCAATAAAACTTCACACATGATATTTAATTAATTAATTCATATATAAAATCATGGTCAGACATTTAGGTAATCAGTAATATTTTTATAGATTCCCTTGAAAAAATGTTGACATTTATTTAAATTTAATAACTAACATATGATGTTTATAGTAATGTTAAAAATATACTACGCTAATTTGGGTTAGTTTCGGTAATAATTATTTAGCATTTTCCGAATGATGCTAGTGTCTCAACCAGTAATTATTACAATATAGTTACAATCGTTAATAATGTGAATATAAACATCATATTTTAAATCTTGTCGGAGTGAATTCTTGCTAACTATAACTATTTGGTATAAGCACAAAAAGATGAAAACATTTATTTAAAAATTGAGTTTTAATCTACACAGTTAAGTTAGTGGCTCTACATTCAAAGCTTGCAAAGCAAAATTGGATATAGAAAACAATTATGTTAATAGCATTTTTAAAGATATCTAACAACATATGAACATTTATAAGCAGGGCAAGTTTTGGTGAATGCAGGGCCCTACGATAATCACGCACTGTCAGATGAAAACACAGGATCGAACACACGCGTCTTAATGGGCCATAGTTTTTTTGTGTATTTTCTTGATTTATTGTGACAAAGATATACGTTATTTTTCATAAAAACGATTCATTTAAGTTGTACCAGTCCTTGTTTATTTTACACAAAGGATTCCAAGGGTCATGATGAAATGACGATGTAGTTTTGATGGAACGCGAGGACGGTTCTGTCAAGGTATACGATTTTACAAAAATACACAAATTCTGAGACGATGAAACCTATCCTGGAATTTGTACAATTTTGATTTCATAGTGTTTTTTTTTTAATTAATTAAATTTTTAACTTAGCAATATTATGTTCAGAAAATAAAAAAAAAGCTTCATGCATTCAATAATTACCGAATAGTGCGTATTTTAGATTAATTTAATATAATACTAAATCATGAAAAAAATTATAAGTTTTTAAAAATTTAATACCAGAAAACAAGCAGTGACCTTTTATATACTCTACCTCATAGTAGTGCCTCAAAAATATTAGAACTATCTAAATATGTAAGTAAATTATCAGTGTCCGTATTAAGTTAAAATAATGCACAACTATTAACATTGCATTACATTTCAAACGATATTAACTATAAACGCTATAACTATGAAGTTGTACTGTACTTGTTAAAACATGTATGTTTCTGCTTATTTTTAATTAAGGACTAAGTGATTTTATTGCGCAATCCATATTTATTCAAAAATAGGCCACATGCTTGCAAAAATATATGCCATAGACAAAATCACTCGTTACTTCGAAGTAACGATTTTCCGAGCTCGACTTTACGCAACACTACGGACGAACGTCGCCGGCCCGGTCTGCCGCTGTTACATAAATTCTCCAATCATGTTAGGAGTCTTGGGAAGGGCCGGATTGAGCGCGAGGGCGGCGCCCCAGGGCGCTAGAAGCGTAGCGGCTAAGGCTGCGGCGGTGGCTTCCGGTAGGGTCGTCGCCGTCATCGGCGCCGTCGTCGACGTGCAGTTCGAAGATAACCTTCCACCCATTCTCAATGCTCTGGAAGTGCAGGGCCGCAAGCCCCGCCTGGTGCTGGAGGTGGCCCAGCATCTCGGAGAGAACACCGTCCGCACCATCGCCATGGACGGTACCGAGGGTCTGGTCAGAGGCCAGGCGGTAGCCGATTCCGGCTACCCCATCCGCATCCCCGTAGGCGCCGAGACCCTCGGCCGCATCATTAACGTAATCGGAGAGCCCATCGACGAGCGCGGCCCCATCCCCACCGACAAGGTGGCTGCCATCCACGCCGAGGCGCCCGAGTTCGTCGAGATGTCCGTGCAGCAAGAGATCCTCGTCACCGGCATCAAGGTGGTAGACCTCCTCGCCCCCTACGCCAAGGGAGGCAAGATCGGCCTGTTCGGAGGCGCCGGAGTGGGCAAGACTGTGCTCATCATGGAGCTGATTAACAACGTAGCCAAAGCTCACGGTGGTTACTCCGTGTTCGCCGGCGTGGGAGAGCGCACCCGCGAGGGTAACGATCTCTACCACGAGATGATCGAGTCCGGAGTCATCTCCCTCAAGGACAAGACCTCCAAGGTGGCGCTCGTGTACGGTCAAATGAACGAGCCCCCGGGCGCTAGGGCTCGCGTCGCCCTCACCGGTCTCACCGTGGCCGAGTACTTCCGCGATCAAGAAGGACAGGACGTGCTGCTCTTCATCGACAACATTTTCAGGTTCACCCAAGCCGGCTCCGAAGTGTCCGCTCTGCTCGGTCGCATCCCGTCCGCCGTAGGATACCAACCCACTCTGGCCACCGACATGGGAACCATGCAGGAGCGCATCACCACCACTAAGAAGGGCTCCATCACCTCCGTGCAGGCCATCTACGTGCCCGCTGACGATCTGACCGATCCCGCTCCGGCCACCACCTTCGCTCATTTGGACGCCACCACTGTGCTGTCCCGCGCCATCGCCGAGTTGGGCATCTACCCCGCCGTAGATCCCCTCGATTCCACCTCCCGTATCATGGACCCAAATATCATCGGAGCCGAGCACTACAACATCGCTCGAGGCGTCCAGAAGATCCTCCAGGACTACAAGTCTCTGCAGGACATCATCGCCATCTTGGGTATGGACGAGCTGTCCGAGGAGGACAAGCTGACCGTCGCTCGCGCCCGTAAGATTCAAAGGTTCCTGTCTCAACCTTTCCAGGTAGCTGAAGTTTTCACCGGCCACGCCGGCAAACTCGTACCGCTCGAAGAAACGATCAAAGGATTCTCCAAGATTTTGGCCGGCGACTACGATCACTTGCCGGAGGTCGCCTTCTACATGGTGGGACCCATCGAAGAAGTTGTAGCTAAAGCGGAAACTTTGGCAAAGAACGCGTAAGTTAGCCTATTCGGAGGCTAAATTCCTTTGGATGTTATCACATTGTACATCCAAGCGTGGTGTAGAATCGAGAGTTTAGCAATATTATTTACTATGCTGTTAAGAAGATCCGTTTATAAATAAACATGTAAATACAAACTAACGTATTTTATTTTACCACCTATTCATTTTCCTTCAAATGTTATATAATAGAACTTCGATTATCTTGATTCTATCAGGTTGTCTAATAAGTTCATGCGGTTCTAGCAATTTCAGAATATAAGCTAATCTATTACATAAAAACCTTTATTTTCTTTTTAAATATATTATTAGAATAAGTCGATGGAGGTGAATTTGGTAGATGTGGGCTTTTTTGTTTAATGGTGTTAAATTGTTAAAATCCGAGTGTAAAATTTTAGTGCACAAACATTGCGTTTAAATTTAATTAATAATTAAATTTTAATTTAATGTTTTTGTTGTATTTTGTATAGGTTTTTAATATTTTTCGACTTTTAAAATAAAAATATATGTATTTTTTATTCATGTTTTATAATATGTATATATATTATAAAACATGAATAAATTATAGCTATTATAATTTGAAAAAAGTTCGAGATTTTGGAAAGTAATTCGGGAAAAAATCAGTCATGCAAAAGCGAACTCATTTAAACAAAAGTCGTTCGTCCAGCCGATTCCTCCTCAAGCAGTTTTATGAATAAAATAGCAATATCTTGAGAATACGGTGGATGTCAAAGCACCTCTCAACTTAGCTTCTCAATGTTCATTATTATGAAATTGTACTGGTATTGAATCATATCATATCAACGATTTTATTGGCAATAGACCACAAATGTTAATGTGTAGGTCCTTTCAAGAATTTCCCAGTATATTAACCCTTTCACACTCTACCGAACACACTGCACTGTCTTGCAAGGATGAACATCTCAATTTGCTTGCTAATCTTTACTTACCCATTCTTTTTGTTGTTTCATGTTTACATGAAGGTGCTGATTTTCATTCTCTGATAATTAATTCTGAGTGAGCGCCAGATGTTATGGAGCAAGCAAAGACATTCATTATACGACCTGCTGGCGTCTGTTGCTTACACTGAGCTTATGAGTCAAACTTCTGGACTTTTTGTACTGAATTATTATGCACTGCATTAAAGGTATGAGTAAATTTGACCTTCTTTAAAGCGATTAAAACAGTTATTTTTGCAACAAAATCATGTCCTTGGAAAACACCGGTAGTAGGAGCGGTTTGTGGATATGTCAGCAAAGGACTTTTTTTATCGCCCTGCAATACTATTATAAAACAAAGGTAAAATAAATTTCAACATGTAATGAATGTGATAATGCTAATCTCAGTTTATGATTTGCGATGTGAGTAGTCTTGAACGATTCTATACATTTCGAAGCTTTTCAATTATTGAATGTTGCTATTGAGTGGTTAATGAGATATGAAGAATGTGACTTGCCACAACTCATATGCATGTGTAATCTTCGTAAAGCAAAAATCAATAATTGAATTTCTAACAAAACTTTACTTTTAAAAACCCGGTTATCCGGACCATCTTAATCTCTATTTAGTCTAGATAATCAAGGTTTTACTGTAGTTATATTATATAAAGAAAACAAAAATCCGTAAAATTATTTATTGATTGTAATAGAAGCACCAGTTATAATAGATATTTTTAATTAAAATTTATAGAGGTCGAGCATGAGATAAATTAGTAATATAGTATTTATTGCATCTTACAAAGATAAATATAAAATAGGTCAAACGTTATATAATATCATGCGAAAATTAGATATCTTATTAAACATTATTGTCATACGTTACCAAATCCCTTCGTTTAATCGATATCCACATAATCTTCGTCCGATGTGAACAAATCTTGCGTATTGATCATAATCGTCGTTTTCTGCTTACCTAATTTCAACTTGGCGCTCTTCCTATCCAAAGAGCTAAATTTTGTCCTGAATGTGTTCTTAGAGTGTAGCGTTTTAAATCCGTTTCTAATACTATTGTTCAGATCGATTATTGCCAACTTCCTCGGAGGCGATAGATTGATCGGTCTCGCCGACGGTTGACAAGACTTATCGGTATCATCTACAATTGAAATGTTCTTTTGGACTGTTGTACCTATTCTTTTCGATATTGCTCTCGGAAACATCGAAGGTTGTTCGTTTGACTTATCGTTGTCTTTATCGTCTTGACTGAACTGGGGTCTTATTATGGACAGGTTTAAGAGGCGGGTCTCCAAACATTGAGTTTGCTTAGCGCTGATAGGCTTCGGTCGAACGTGCTTAGCTCGACCGGTTTTAGTCTTTCTTTTCGACTTCTTCGATTTAGTGTCACTCCCCTTCACTATTGTCGGTATTATATTGATCTGCTTATAATATTCGTATAGAGATTTTCCTAAATTTCTACCGATTCTCAAATCTAAACAATTTTAGTCAAGTTAAAATAATTAAATATAGATATATTGCTTTTTATTTAAAAAAGGATACAAGCATCTTCCGTATAGTGGATGTAGTGAGGTAAATTCGGTAAATGATAACCGCCCATTGATACTTGTAGTGTAAAAGCGTTTGTATTCTTTCCTAATGACGTACAGAAGAAACGTCTAGCGGTTCCTAGTTTTAAAGGATCTGCATTATATAAAGAATTATCTGCGCAATATCCTTCTGCTTTGGAAGCGAATACCTTAGGAAAAACCACGTGACGTTCATATCTAAAATAATATCAAATTATAATAGTTTGTGTACCATTAACATTTTTAATTATTAACATTATTATATATTACCTGTATACATCATCATATGTATTTCCATACATGAAGCAACCCGTGAGACTGGTATGCGCGTGTATATCGATTACAAAATCCAGCTGATACTTTTCCTGAAGATTATAATAAGATATAATTGTATTAAATTACTCTATCAAAGTACTATGTCCCAAATATACTTTTTTAGCCTCGATATCGTAAATCTCGTCTAAAGCTGATTTGATCGTCGGATGAGCCCAACGAGATATGTTCTGCCATGATCTATTTAAGTCCATTCCTAAGAGATTCGTTCGTTGATTTCCCAGATGTACACCGTCCGGATTGACCATCGGTATGATCTTCAATGTTACGTGTTTACGTAGCTGTTGAGCCATAGAATGCGAACTTGACATAAAATCCATCAATCCTATAACATTATAAATCAAATCAATAGCAAATACTCCCACTGTCTTACTAATAAACCACAAATATATTTTTACTAGAAAGATTAGATAATTCGATTTATATGTAAAATTACTAGATGATTATAGCGCAAGTATTCACAACTAAAATAGTAGTGGTTGATTGTGTTGTTGGGTATTGCAAATTTTCTGTTGCGACATGATAGGTTTTAGCCCAATGCGTTACAACGGGGTAAGCACAATCACTGATTACTAATAAGTAAGTAGTAAGACATAATACTGAAATCAGTGACATGTATTATAATAATTATAAACTATTATTATAGCTTTACAAATAATATTTCATAATGCACGACCTGGTTCGATTTTATTTTTTAATTATTTATCTATGAGATTAGGAAAATATAGAAACACCTGTTATGATCGATTTAAATTATATAATAATTACTAATGTCAATCTAACAGTCATTATGACTGCTAGATTGACATTAGTAATAATTGAAAAAACCTATGGTTCATTTGGTATTCGAGCCCAGGTCCATCAGACTTTACCACTGATCATCATCATTTTTATCAACAAATATTTAATAACCTTGGATTTTTTATAGATAATGTTTTTATTATTATTATGTATCTCATGATTTTTTGTATTTCAAAAGCAAAATAATAAATGTGGCAATAAGAACTGCTTATATATTTTTTAAATTTACATTTTTGGTAACGCTACACCTAGTTATTTATATCATCTAATTTCATCACTAATGCACATAATTTTACATAAAAATCAGATGATTGATTCTGTAGCTAAATAGCTTTAATTAAATATAATCCTAGAAAGAGTGAAATTTGTAATTTTACATATAACTTATAATAACTTATCTTTGTAGCAAAAATAGTGTGAAAGTGTAGTTGTGTTACTATAGTATACCTTGACAAACATAAGACGTTGGAACTTCTCCACCGTGAACTCTAGATATTATGAACACTACATGTCTCTTTTCATGTTTTTTCTTCTCGTCGACTTCCGCGTTTTCGTCGCCTATAGTTATGAGATCAATCTTGCGCTTTTGCTGAAAGCATTAAATAAGCAATATGTTATACATACAACTTTTATATATATTATATTAAATATTTACAATGCTCTTTCCGATAGACTGTCTATTGATTGTATCTTTCAAATGTTTAGCTTTACGCATCCAAACGTCTAAATAGGCTTGCAACTTTGAATAGCTGTACGGTACGGCCATTGCAAAGTGATAAACATCTTCTTCACGGTCGAATGCGAATGCAAAGCTCAATATGTATCGGAATCTATGATATATTGATCGGTGATAGAATACGTTGCGGCGTACTAATCTTTGCCTGAAAATGTTTTAGTAAATAATAATATATCTTGGTATGTAAAAAACAATAAACATTTTACCATTTGGGTTTTGAAGAGGATTTAACTATTGGAGTCATTTCAGAAGCGTATAGATTGCGACTCTTTCCGAAATTGACGATGTTGAATATGACACGCTGAAAGTGATTAAGTTTATAATTATGATTGTTTATTAAAACGGTATAAGTTTTTGAATTATATAAATACTTGATCTTGTTTCACATTATCCACTATGAAATTGAACCACATCCTCAATTTAGGACAGCATGTATCAGGCCTTATAAACAAATCATACTCAAACTCCGATATCAGATCTACTCGTCCCAAGTTTCCCGTTTCAAACGATGCATCAAAGCAAAGGTGACCCTTTTTTGCTTTTCCACTGTGACCCGGAGGACGCATAACCATTCGGTTGAGGTTTCCCAAGCCTCCCTCTCCATCGCTGTCCTCGCTATCTGTAATAATTATTAATATTTATTAAAAAGATTGAGATAAGATTTTACATTGCAAAAGTTGTCTTCATGAACACATTTTATTTAATGTAATATTACCGTCTAAGTTACGTTCATACATGCTAGTGTGTTGTAATGGATCTTTGGTATAATACATTTTGGTGTAATGTTATTAAAAATATTAATTCAATAGATAAGTATCTGAGAGGATCAATCTGATTAGGTTACACAGTTAACGGAGAAAGTTTAACGTGTGCAAAGTTAGTCGACGATACTCAATGGGAGTGTTTATATGAATGCCTCACCTTTGTGTGCTAAAACGCAAAGTACAGCGGATGTGTAACCATGATTTTCATGTGATGTATGGGAAAAGAATATTATATAATAAACTTTTTTATGAGCTTATATTTTTTTGGATGTTATACTTTATCTATCAAGTATTGATAAGACACTGGACAAGGACTCCCAAGGATATGGTATATTTTTGTGTCTAACAATGCATAAGAGATTGTCGCGCACAACATTAGTGTAAAAGCTATACAATAAGTGTACACATCTTTCAGGAATGCTGCCAGAGCTTTTAGTCTTCATTATAAAAGACTTGCCACTAGAAGTAAAAGGAATTAGATAGTATCAGATTATCAGACCAAGCTAGAGGTCAAAAACTACAAGTTCGAACTCGAAAAATACCTATGACTGGCCGGTCTAATAGAAGAGCGACACTAGTAACATTCCCAACATTGTCTCGCTAGCTTAAGCACGGGACTACTTAGCAGCCTCGTTTGAGTCATCGTAATAATAAAAACGATCAGAAACAGCCGATCAACAATGTTATAACTTATTTTTACACATCGGCCCATATTGCATATTGTGCAATAAATAGCGTCTCATTTAGGGTCACTCACAGTCAGTATAATATCGCATTAGTGATAGCCATACACATTTGTAAATGTTTTATTAGTGGTGGTTCGTAAGTTTAATGGAAGCTTTATAGTAATGAATTTTAGCACATATCGTTAATCATTTCCTGTACAGCTAACATAAAGTTACTATACTCGATTTAAAAATCACAGTCAGTGGAGAGCTATGTATTTGGTCAATATTCAAGTAAGAATAAGGTAGCTTCATTTAGGTTACATCTCAATAATTTATCTTGTGAATCAATACACATATATACAATCAACATGATTGTCATCAGTTATTTTTATATTTTGAGTAATTTGATAAAAATTAAAATAATTTGAATAATTTATGTATCAATCAGGTATCAAAATATATTTATTGTTATTCTTAATTTATTAAAAAGCTTTATCCATATAATTTTGAAAATGTACATTTGAGTACAATATTTTAATATCAGAGCCATACATAAAATTAAATACATTATATTATATAAATCACAAAATAAAGGCAGAAAAAAACAATATTATTTTAACCAATACAATATGTATGTTCTAAAGAATTACTACTATATTTTTAGAATTCCTTATCAGTACAGATAATATTTCTGTTTTATAATGGGTAATTAATCTATAGTCAATATCAGTTTTATACGAATTAAAACAAGGGTATATTTAATCACGTTTATTGCATTTTATATTTTTCAAGACTTGTTACTTTTCTGTTATTGGGGGTCAAATTTATTCAAAAAATATTTATTTATTTGTTTATAATTTTATTTATTTATATACATCGCTATTTTGAGCAACGTTCGCTCGCTGCCGCTCGAGCGGCAGCGAGTTAGCGTTGGTCGCCTGGCGTTAGCCCCGAAGGGGGGATCAATTACTTCTAAGGGGGGCGCCATTTACTCCGAATGGGGGCGGCATTTAACTATATTTAGCACTGTGTTGAAAGTTTGTACGAACTGGCAAAAAGTCACCTCGGAAATTTTTATTCGTTTTTCTTAAATTACAATTTTTTAGCTCCTGCTAAACGAGCAACAAATCCCAAGTGACATATTTTTAGAGTCCAGGGCGTTGAATGTTCTTGGACCGGCTCTGAGTGAAAGTCTCGAAATTGGTGATATCTGTATAATTAATTATACTTAATTATGTGTAATATTATTTATAATCAATAGATGAAACTTAGAGCCCGGAGCTGGTTTTTATAATAGCGCGTTTTTATAAATAAAAATGAGAGTCTAATCATCACTACTTTAAAATATATTAGTCTAGAAATAACAAATGTATTTCCACGATAGCGTCATGGTCACCCTACACCGATAAAACACATTTCACTTCACCTGAAACTATTTTCTGTATGTTCAATTTTATTGAAATAAATACATTTACTAGTGTAATCTGAAATGGAATGTAATAATACAGTCATATGTATTTATTTCAGCTGAAATTTGCCGAATAAGTTTTTGTACATATATATATATTTCTAAATATAACGTATTCTACTTTTAGAAGTGGCGCTGAAAAGATCACGCATTTCGATAACCTTTCGAGTATTCTGGTGGAATTACTTTTAGATGAGTTAGATAAAATTTCCATCAAAAATCGTGCTGCTTAATGGTTAAAATTTAGAGTTTAATTAAACAAGGTTAATTTAGCGAGCGATTCATTAACTCTAATTTTGATGTAATTAGCATAGGATATATGAAATACAACTTCGACATAATCGTTACTATTTTTGTGTCGTAAAATTAGATCTAGGTTTTTAAAAATCATTTTAATATTATTAATTTTTCACAAAAACATATTGTAGTTGTTTAATAATAAAAACGCAAAGTAACGGATATTACATATGTTTATTCAGCTTCATATCTAAGAGATGTAATACTATAATATTAACAAAATTACCTAAAAAAATGATCAATTTATTTACTTTGATATGGATTTAAATTAAAACATAATGTATCCAACATTGAATTAAACATACGATGAAATATTTTGTTACATGATAGTTGAATACATAACAGTTGAACACGTGACAACTGAACACACGAGAGTTGAACACAGAGACAACTGCACACATAGACTATTGAACACAAACCACAGAAAAGTTTGGAATGGTATGAATAAAATAAATTATAAAGCATTCATTGTCATCAATTAACTATCATGAGATCCTTTATAATTTATTTTATTCATACACTTTCGAACTTTTTGCTGTTTGTGTTTAATTGTCAGTGTGTTAATTTGTCACTGTGTGTAATTGACTCTGTGCTCTACTGTCGTATGTTAAGTTGTCATGTGTTCAGTTGTTTGGTTAATAAAATAATTAGTAACTCGGGTCTAAGGTATCCAGCCCTTGTTCAGTAGTTGCATAAGGCTCAGAAGTTTCGGCTATGACTATTACTTAGGGGTTCAAAAAATAACATCATTTGGCCGTGGGTGGATTGAGCCTCGGACAATTTTGTAAGAATTGATCCACTAACACGAATGTGTCAGTTAGATTTTCACGTCGAATTGAAAATATTTAAGAATTAGAGAGTTTTTTTATCACAATAAAATGTAAGGTCCATTTTATTTTATATTATCTATCAGTTCGTGTTCACATTGTCAAATGTGTTATATGTATTCAATAACCTAGTGTTGTTCTAAGCACACGATGCACCCTATAGTTCTAGTAAATTTCATGTTCGAATGACGTGATGCAATTACTGTCTGGAAAACCGATTTTCTTCGTGCAAAACCCTGTGCATGTTCGAGTGTTACTGGAGCTCTCCAACCAAACCACACCCATCAAACACGCGAGTGATTTTTATAAACAAACTGAAATTAGGTCTGATAAATAGTGATTCAATCTATAATTAAACAACACATATTACTCATAAAACATCTTTACGAAGCATTGAATGCTAAGTCTATGACTTCAATCATTATTTGAAAAATAAGCGTCCTATCGTCGTAATGTAGAACACACATCTCCTATAAACCTAATTGTCCTTTCAGTATGCTTCTAAACCACGCTGTAAAGTAGACGCAGCTTTGTCTTTTAGTTTCGTTATCAGTTTTTAACTTATTCGTGACGAGTTGAGTGTAAAGGCATGGCCTGGCACGCCCTGGAAATGGAATATCCATCACAACGACTTATCACGACCTACCTGACAGCTGGCAAATGAAGTTGGACAGTTACGAATAGTTAGTCGGTTTCGAAGTATCATTTAAAACTTGCGTACAAATTGTATGCTTTAAATAGAGTGAGTAATTTATTTTGCATAATTAAATCTAAAAATATTATATCTTGAACATTCCTCTCTACTATTCAATGAATATGCATTATGAATATTTTAAAGCACTTACTTTAGAACCAGCCATAAACATATTTTTCCTTAGCAACGCCCGTTTGTTATGTAAACAACGTCAAAAAATGTCATTCGTATTGATTAAAGAATCAAACACAATATTTATACATTAAATACAATCAAAATAATAACTTATCTTTGAAATCTAAAACTTATGTATGTATATATTACAAAAAAAAACACTTAATAAGTATTTCAAACGTATTAAACTTACCGGACATATTTGAAGCTGCAAAATTTTATTTTTCATTACATGGGTATAGTTTATAATGAAAAATAATCCTTGAAATATGTAATAAACATTGATTATAGACAATTTTCATAAAAATGTGCCTTTCGTATGTAATGCGACAAAAGATGCGCACACAAATGTGAATACGTGTGCGTTTGTATCATATCCGTAGTCAGTATCATAGTAACATGTAAATAACAATTAACCTAATAAATTATAGTATCAAATGAAATAGCCATTACCAAGCACAACAATCGGACTCGGAAAAATGAAAAATTTAAGGTTATTGCTTTGATTTTAGTAAACTTAAATATATTAATCAAAAATGTTTATCCGGAAATTATATCATTTGCCGTCAATTACTTTTTAACATTATAAATTTGTTTCGTGCCTGTCTCTACTTTCAAATCGCGCAGAAGCAAGCTAACGTAATAGTTCTTCACAAACCAGATACGGACCCTACGCATCCTTCAAATTATCGCCCCATTAAACATGTTAATCATAATAAAATATTACCAACTAAATCGACTCGAAAGATTTTTCAATGAGTTTGGTAAAATCAAGAAACTTAAAACTATTTTTTGAATTGTTGAATATTTTGAATAAAAATTAAACATGTTATGTGTTATCACTGACTATTAATTTCTGGCGTTCCCCAAGGTGTGATTTTAGGGCCTTTGCTTTTTACAATATGTATAGAGAAACGATATAACCATTATTCATGGGGTAGATATACATTAAAATTATAGGAAGATAATTTATTATGTGCGTTACGGAGTTGTTTTCTTGTAGAAGAAAAAAGTTTATTATCATTATCAATATTTATTATTTTTATTTATGTTTCATTATCAAGGTGTTTTATGGCCAACTTTTTTGATTAGACATAGAAATGACAAATGTCAACACTACAAGCCAAGCATGCTCTGTCGTTATACCCGTTCGTTTGTTTCTCTGAATACCCTTACATTCTGCATACATTAAAATAGATTCATCATAGATTTGTTGAGAGTTATTCAAGGGGTGTTCAATATTCTGAACAACGCTTGCTCGCTACCACTCGCTCGCACCTAACTTGTCCAACAGGCTTAGTGCGAGCGAGATATTTTATAATATATTTCTAAAATAAATAAATCATTACCCCTTTATATTTGTGAATGTTATAATATTTTAATTCAGATGATCGCCCTGTATTTTTATTCTGACCGTATGCTATTTTTATTCTGACCGTATGCTATTTTTATTCTAACCATTTGATATTTATTCTGACCATAAATAATATAATTATGACTAGACTGTTAACCAGGGCCGGCCCGAGGGGCAGGCAGTACAGGCGATCGCCTGGGGCGCTAGATCTTGTGGGGCGCCGTGATACCAAATAAAGGCGTAATATTCACTTAAAATTATCAAACAATATTGTTAAAGAATATAATTTGATATTATTTTTTGTATACACTACTGTGCACTCTTTAGATTATTTCACGCGTAAAAAATCGCGACGAAAATAAAACTACAAATTCTTAAATACCCACAATCGCAAAAAAGAATATGGTGTCAAATATAATATTAAATTACTTTAATTTGAATTATATTTTTGCGCTCATGTAATGAGTTATTAAAGTATTAATATTTAAGTTATATTTATATTATATTTTTTAAATGTTAATTATCTTTATTAAACTTAAATATCTACTTGAAACTAATATAAATATATTTTTAATATGTAAATATATAATGGTTAATAAACCACGCGTTAAGGTCAAAATGTCAGTTCAAATTTGAACGTTTGACAGATGCGAATTTAAACATGAACTAGGAGACTAAAACTAAACGAAAACATCAACTATGTAAATAATCAATTATTTTTTATCAAGTTACTTTATCATATATTATACTATATCAACACTGAATTTATCAAATCAATAAATTAAAATGGAGTTTGAAAGTATGGAAAACATTACATTTTCTGACATAACCTTAAACGTCGATTTTGATATTGAAAAATCGCTTAAAATTGTTAAATCTCTCTCCTCGAGTTGGGACAATTCACTCGAAGCAGCACAAGCAAAAGAAAAACCGAAGAGAAAATGTCGCCCTTCTATCAAATCCCAATCATTAATCAAAGTCGCATCACAAGATCTTCACAACGATATAGCTGAGATTCAAACGGAGTTGAAACACTGGGGGCTGCCACCTGAAATAACGGACAAATACAAATCTAAAGGCATCACAAGAATGTTCAAATGGCAAGTGGAGTGTTTGGGAAACTCAAGAGTTTTGGTAGAACACGGAAATTTAATTTATTCCGCTCCAACATCAGCTGGTAAAACTTTGGTGGCTGAAATGCTTACGATAAAGACTGTTCTGGAACGACAGAAGAAGGTAATCATAATATTACCGTTTGTATCAGTCGTGAGAGAAAAGATGTTTTACTTTCAGAGCATATTTGATGATAGTGGGATCAGAGTGGAAGGATTTATGGGCTCACAAGCTCCACCCGGCGGAATTGAATCGGTACATATTGCTATTTGTACCATCGAAAAGGCGAATAATTTAGTAAATCATTTATTAGAAAACGGTGATATCGGAGAATTAGGAGCTGTAGTTGTTGACGAGTTGCATTTGATCGGAGATCCTCATAGAGGATACATCTTAGAGTTACTTCTAACTAAATTGTTGTATGTTAGTAAGAAACTTGATAATCAAATACAGATCATTGGAATGTCGGCTACGTTGCCTAATTTAGATTTGCTTTCAAATTGGCTTCAAGCAGATTTATATAAGACCGAGTTTAGACCCATACCTTTAGAAGAATGCTGCATGGTGACTGATACTATATATGATTCCAGATTGGAAAAGATCAGAGATTTAAAACCGTTGGTTGAGCTAAATAATGATAAGGACTACATAACACAATTATGCCTTGAAACTATTACAGATGGTCGGTCGGTTTTAATATTTTGTCCTACTAAAAACTGGTGTGAGAATCTCGCTCAACAAATTGCAACGTCATTTAGAAATTTAGGCTATTCAAAGTCAATCTTTGGAAACTATTTGAGGGAACAATTAGATGGTAATAGTATAAACGAAGTACTAGAACAACTAAAATCATCACCTGTCGGTCTCGATAACATTTTACAATTGACTATATCATTCGGAGTTGCTTATCATCATGCAGGATTAACGATGGATGAACGCGATATCATCGAAGGTGGATTTAAAAGCAATATCATCCGAGTATTGATAGCTACGTCTACTTTAAGTTCCGGTGTGAATCTGCCAGCTCGGAGAGTAATAATCAGATCTCCTATGTTCCATTCTAGACCGATAAATATAATGACTTATAAGCAGATGGTCGGAAGAGCTGGCCGAATGGGAATCGATTCTAAAGGTGAAAGTATACTGATTTGTAATATGAAAGAAAGAGCAATAGCGGCCGATTTATTAAAAGGTGCATTCAATCCGATCGTTAGTTGCTTAGAAGGCGATGATAAATTAATGAGAGCCGTTTTGGAGGCAGTCGCAAGTGAAATAGCTTCATCTAAAGATGATATTAAACTATTTATAAATTGCACGTTATTATTAAGTACTTCAATAAATGACGATAGATTGAAACAATTCACTGATGATACGATTAAGCGTTTAAGTGAATATGAACTTATTAGATTGCAAAAGAATGACGATCAATTTTTATATGTATCTACGCCCTTGGGTAAAGCTTGCTTAGCATCTTCTATGTCTCCTCAAGATGGACTCAATCTTTTTATCGAGCTTCAAAAGGCGAGAGAGTGCTTCGTTTTAGAAACCGATCTTCACATGATTTATCTTGTTACACCTTATAGCATTTGCAATCAATGGGGAGACTTGAATTGGTTGCAGTTTTTAAGTCTTTGGGAAGGATTGAGCATGGCTATGAAACGGGTCGGTAAATTAGTTGGAATTCAAGAGAGTATAATTTATAGTTGTATGAGGAATTCTGATAAAATGAATACACCGGCGATGATGAAGAAGTATCAAATATATAAAAGGTGAAGTAGAATTGATATTAAATATATTTATAATATAAGTTATTGATTTTAATATTATTTTAGATTTTATACAGCTTTGGCTTTACAAGATCTAGTGAATGAAATTTCGCTTAACGTTGTTGCCGATAAGTTCAACTGCTCTAGAGGGATGCTTCAGAGTTTACAACAATCTGCGGCTACTTTTGCAGGTTTGTTCAGTTTAATAAAAGCCCTATATTCTTAAAAAATCTGTGTTTATTAAACAGGAATGGTAACGGCTTTCACGCGGCAATTAAGTTGGAAGAGCTTTGAAATTTTGGTGTCACAGTTCCAGGACAGATTGCATTTTGGAATTCAGAGTGATTTGTTGGATCTAATGAAACTCCAGTCTTTGAATGGTTTACGTGCAAGAGCTATCTATAATTCAGGTATTGAATCGGTGGCTCATTTGGCAAATGCTAACGTTTCGATCATAGAGAACGCTTTAAGCTCTGCCGTTCCATTTCAGAGCGAAAAAATGAGAGAAGGCGAACATAAGTTTGATACCGACAAAAGAAACAATATGAAATGTGTTTGGATTACTGGGAAAAAAGGCGTAACCACGAAGACGGCAGCCGAATTATTGATAAGTGAAGCTAGAAAGTATTTGCAGTTGGAATTGGGGATACACGGCGTTAAATGGAAATCTCAGTCTTCAGAAACTCACATTGATAAAAATGTACCGCATTCAACTCCATGTATTGATAAATCTGGCACTGCATCAATCGTAGAATTATCTGATTCTGGAAACATAACTCACGACTCATTTTTGGAAACTTCTTTATTAGAGAGCAGTGATTTATTGCTTGCAACTGAAAATAAAATGGTGGTGTTGAACATCAATGAAAATACTGCTACATTAATCGAACCTACTCTCTGTGTTACCAATAAGAGTAACAGTGTTTTTGATAATGATCTTTCAAAAAGTCTGTTTGAGGATAGTCTTGAGATCGATAGTCAATTAGGGGGAGTGCTAGATAATAAAATATTGAGCAATCAGTCTGTAAAAAAGAATGGAGAATCTCAGAATGTAATGTCTTTAGAGACAATGTTTGCTGCGTCTTTTGATGTAATTCACGACAGTCCTACTGATTTTCAGACGGGCTGTAAACGTAAACATTCCATAGAGGTAGAATATTCAAACGTATCATCAGTCAATCGTACTCCTATTAAACTCAGAAGAACTGATTTAAAAATTGAAGATGAAGATTATCTGGCTTATGATTTAAACTCTATTTATAACATAAATACTAATGAAATTATTTATGATAAATTAAAGATATTTAAATGCTGTCAAGATCAAAAATCGTTTAAAAAATCTACATCTTATATCATGAAAATGGATACTTTATCAATGTATTTAGATTTAGATAAAATTGAAAGACAGCAATGTATGATTGGAAGTAAATTAATGCCATTGGGCGAAAATAATGAAATTTTTGAGTCAAAGAATTGCTCAGATGGTGAAATGTATGTGAAAGGCATAGCTCTTTGCTCGGTTACAAATGAAGTTTTTTATATAGATTTTCAATCGGATCAAATAGGAAGAGTATTATCTTTTGTCGATGCGTTGTTGAAAGATACAAATAAAAAAATTGTCATGTACGATTGTAAAAAAGCTTATTTAATTCTGAAGAGGTGTTGCAAAATTACAATGAATTGCCAATGGGAAGATCCTTTGATCGCTGATTGGCTTTTGGATTCAGAGTGCTTGATTAAGCCGTTGTTTAAAATGGTAATTATTTTATATTTTTTACTTGATATCATTATATAATGATGCATAAACTTTTTTTAGGCAAATGTGTATTGTTTATATAACATGGACTCAATTAAAAATATTAGCGATAGTAGCAGTTTTAGTTGCTTAATGGCATGGACAGTGAAAGAAGTCATGATGGCTGTGAAAAATATAATTTTTGAAAAACATCCTGATATGCTGCATACACTAGGTACATTTTAAAACAGAAAATATATTTAAAATTCTGTATAATTGAAAATTATTTTTACCAATAATTAGAAATTGAGATGAAATCGTTGCATATCCTTGGCCTGTGCGAATCTAACGGAATGCCAATAGATAAGGAATCTGCTGTCTTGATATTAAATCAGATTAAAACTGTTCAAAATAGTTTAGAAACGAGTGCTTTTAAATTAACAGGACGTCGATTTAAACTTTCGTCTTCATCTGAAGTAGCAAAGGTATGTTATATATTTATTATTTTTAACTTATAACGATAATAATCACTACTATAAGTTTATTATGTGTACTTATTTTATTTTGCTTTTGTTAACGCATAATAATAAAGATATTGTTAGAAACACTAGTTCCATGAATAACGCATGAAGTTGGTCTAGAGTGAAATTAAGGTTTTAATCTTCGCTAAATTTATATATCAATTCATAGACAAAAATAATTAAATAAATAAATTTTGTATTAATAGTAGAACTTAATATATATATAATAAAAAAACTGTCTGTTATTATAAAATACTACAATTTATAATTAGGATTATATTTAAATTAAGTTATGTATTATTATAAATAAATAATATAAATTAATACTTTTACTAAACACTATGCTTTGATTTATAGGTTATGGGAATTTATAAAGGTCGAAAAATAAGTACAAATAGAAAGACTCTGGAAAAGATTGATAATCCTCTATCTCATATTATTATATATTGGCGAAAATTGAACGCTATTTTGACTAAAAATATTTTTCCATTGATTTCAAAAGCTACTAATGAATCGAGTGATGAGAGGTAGGATATTCAACTCTTGGATATTTATGTAACCTTATAACACAAATTATTTTTAGGATATTCGGATCTTATTGGACACATACGTCGACTGGAAGAATGACCATGCAAGAACCTAATCTGCAGAGTATGCCGAGAACGTTTGAAGTGCCTCAGGAGCTCATCATGAGAATAGATAGCAATGCGACGCTCTCTAAAAATTCACGATTCTGTTGTCGTAGCATATTTTCTGCAAAAGCAGGATGTGTATTGATATCTGCTGATTATTGCCAGTTAGAATTGAGATTATTGACGCACTTGTCCAAAGATCAAACGTTACAGAGGATTGTAAAATCTGGTGAAGATATATTCAGAGCTATAGCTTCGGCTTGGAAGAATATAACCGAAGATGAGGTATGTATATTGCTTTATTTATGTGTTAAGATGATATATTTTAAATGTTAACCGTTTTAAGGTCGACGATGATTTGAGGCAAAATACTAAACAGCTATGTTACGGAATAATATACGGAATGGGTATCAAAAGCTTAGCTCATATATTGGATATGTGTGAAATAGAAGCTGAAATATTTTTAAAGACGTTTCATAATGCTTATCCTGGTATTAAGTCTTTTGTGAGCACAACGATTGAAGATTGCCGTAAATTGGGATATGTTGAAACTTTACATGGAAGAAGACGTTACTTGCCTTCTATAAACAGTAATAATTATTCAGAAAAATGTAAGTTTTTATCAACATGTTTAATAGGTAATGTTTAAGTTTTTGGTTGATTATAAAGTATATTTTTAGCTCATGCAGAACGACAGGCTGTTAATACAACTATTCAAGGTTCGGCAGCTGATATATTAAAATCTGCAATGATTTTAATCAACGAAAATATAGAAAAAGCTTATGAAGGAATGTCAGAACAAATTAAATTGGTATTGCTGTTACATGATGAGCTGATGTATGAAGTTCCTGTTAGCAATATTGAAGATTTTGCCATATTATTTAAAATTTGCATGGAAAATACGGTAAAACTCAGTATTCCACTGCCTGTTAAAGTCAAAATTGGGAGAACTTGGGGAGATATGAAAGAAATGGTTTTATAATGTGGTTAAATGTATTTTTTTTTGTGAATGTTGTATACAATAATTGATTTTTATTTGCATTACTTTTTATTATTTTGGTATGTGATATATGTACATTGTTAGCAACTAATATTTTATATCAAATGATTTTTTAATTAACTATATGGTTTTATTTAATTGTGTTTTGTTAATAATTGTTTTATGTTTTGATTGATAAAATGAACTATTTTTTTATATAAATAAATCATTAATAATATACTGTTGTTTATTTAGTTGGATTTCATTGATCAAGTGATTAGTATCCAGTACAAAATTTCTTAGCCTAGCTTATCAATTGCCATCTATACTATAAAACAGAAAATAAATGTGTCTGTCTGTTTGCCTGTTACAAGAACTCCTTTCAAATGGTGAACAGTAACGACATGACATTTGTACGCGTCATTCTGGCTGCAATTTCTGGGTCAATTGTGCTATTTTCACTTCAATTATAATGAAAAAATTGAATCTATCCCGGGTAGAGCAGTGTAATAAAGTTAGTATAAATATAAAACCGTTATATAACCTTTTTATAAAGGTTATATAACGGTTTTATATTGCAATAATTTGTAGTTAAAAAATACTAAAAAATGTTTTATAATAAAAAAAACTATCATTAATTGATTTCCAGTGTAAAAAATAGTCTTTAAAAATTAATGTTTTTTTATGTAGTTTTCAATATTTATTTTAATTTTGGGTTATGTATTTGTTTAGTTTCAAGGATATGTATTTTTTAAAAACTAAATCGTTGTAATGATTTAGTTATTATATCTATTCTTCCTAGATGTTATTACCGAAGAAAACCGGACGGCCAATGTCGCGTAAGCTAACAAGTCTGTACGAGAAGATCCGGGCTTGTCGACTCACAAGCGTTCTGCTGCTATAACGATACCAAGGTCAAGTTTGCGTCGAATTTTGAAACTGAATTTGAAACTACGCCCATATAGTTCCAGATATTATTTTTTTGCTATTTTATTCCTGATATAATTTATCTCCTTAAATTGATTAGTGGTGCTAGGGGCTATCAATAGCTTCACGGTGGTTTTCCTGACTGCGACTGTCCCTTGCGACAGCCTAGGTAGGAGGTCGGGCCGAGTTTATCCGAGTCAATCAACAGTAAGAATCAGTGTTTAATAATAAATAACAATTCAACAATACAGTGATGAATAGCGAGAAAGCAGTACCATTCCCTACGGAATTCTATTATTCTTAGGAACCATTTGGAATGCCGCCACACAATTTGATTTTACAAATTGGAGCTTATAAATATTATGGATGAATATAGGCTGTGCGTTAACATATTACTGTTAAATGTAATTAAGGCAACAAATTAACGGGTTTTGCTAAAGGCGAATATGTTTGCATTCCTCACATTTTGTTAATATTGACCAACGTGCCTTTTAATTTGAAAAGTTCAAAATTTTTCGTAAACGTTTCTTCTGCAAATGATCATAGATAAATTTCAGGGATATTTTTTTATAGTCGATGTGGTCAATTTGATATCATTTTGTTTTTCCCATTGGCACCTATAAGTGGATTGCTATAAAGTACAATACCAAGGGATTTTTCTTTTTAACCATAGAAAAAGAAAAACAATGAATTTAAAAGTAGTCCCACAACCACTGAAATGTATTTTTTTTGTTCTTTCAATGTATTAATTAGTATAATATGTTTATATTATATTTTAATAATGTTTTATTGAAACAATTTATAAAACGTAAATTACATTCAAAAGTAAATAACTTTTTTTTATTCGATTTTATAACGCATCATTTTCTTTAAGAATCATTATATTTCAGATTGACATTTTAGTAGCAAGTTTTAATTTTATTTAAATAGCTTTTTTTAAATTAAATACTGTATAGGGCAAATTAATACGATTTTTTCTATGATAATTAATTTCAGATCATTATATTTGTTAATTTAAAAAGAAATTACCTAAAGTGATTTAAAGTCATCATCTGTAAATAACTAAATGTTATGGTGTTATTCTTTATTGTAAGTCATAAGTGTAAATATTGATTTGTTCAAACGATTTAGATTAATTAAAAAATATCACCAATTAGTTCAACTATATAGTTTTTCACACTTGCAAACAAAAAATAGTATAAATTACAGTGTTTTTCGTATCCGACTTCTCATTAGTTGCGGGGATGGAAACACCGCTTTTTGGCATCATTCCAAACCTAGAAATTAAACAGAAAATGTTGGCAAAGAGGTAATAGTGGCTGAAATTAGTGGTTACAGTGGTCGGGATTTTGTGTTGTATTTATAATCAGTTGCCTCTTAGTAAGATATAAAATGCTCAACTAATTAAATCACTAACTACTATTTTTATTATAAATTTAAATTATTTTTCTTTTCAACTAAATAATGCGTTATTTTGATTTACTATTCAAACACATTTTTTTCTATAGAAAGTGAACGTTAAATAAAAAGAGAATAATAGAGTCTGGGTAGATATTTACAGTATAAGATACTGTATAGAATAGCGTCAATTTTCATCCTCGCATAAGAGGTTGATAAAAGATAAACTTGCATCAAGTTTAGAACCATACTAAAATTCTTCACCCCACTTTTGTCGTAACAATGGTGTTCATTAAACATTATGAGGGGGAACAAATAGAGTCGCATTCTTGGTGAAATCTTGAAAGGGGAAGATACAATTATCTAATGCACGCGTAACTGTAGAATATTTTCAAAAACTAAAAACAATTTTATTATATTTATTAAAACGTGTAAAACGTTCTAAATGGGTTAAATGTAATGTTTTATTATCGTTAATAAACATATAAAGCTAAAATATTTTGCGCTATACCAATCCATTTCTATACAAGTTATACATTAAAAACTGTATAATATATACTTACGGAATTGTATGCTTGAATATATAGTTGTGTGCAGTGGCTTAGCTATGGTGGGGCGGAGGGGGCGGGCCGCCCCGGGCGGCACTTGCTTAGGGGCTGCATATTCGCGATGGGGTCGTCTAGTGTGGTTCTTAACCCAGAATGCACTAAATCATATATGAATTCACGAATAACAAGATCTTAATAATAACCCATTTATTATTTTTAGAAATGCTGATTTTATGACCCTGCAAAAAATGTATAGGGGGGGGGGCAATTTTAAGGATCGCCCTGGGCGGCACATATCCTAGCTACGCCACTGGTTGTGTGTATTACAATATATGTATATATTCAGAGTCACCGAGAGAAAAGTCGAGCCCTGGTTGCTGCGGTCCCCCCCACCAAGCAATTTAAATGACATCTAAAATATAATATTTAAAGACTCACAGTTCGCACAAATATGCGTTTTCTTGTATAAACGAAAATGAAACCATAATATGTAAATGAAAAAAAATTCATAGTTTTTTCAGTGTCCTTGAAAAAATTGTAAAACGTCATAAACTTTCGGTTCTCAGTAACTCACACTCAATAAAACAGTTTATACTCTTTTGTCGATCTACGATGTAGATTCTACTTCTACATCACCAGATAAATTATATTTTCATTGTTAAAAATATATATCTACTGGGGAAAATATATTTTTTAAATATTTCTGGGATAGATTCGAAATTGTTTTTTTAGAAGTTTTTTACGAAAATTTCTGGTTTGGAATCAGGGATGTCATTTCTGATTTTTCCAGGGAGAGTGGGGAAAAGTTGGCCAGTCAGTAACGTTTTTTTTAATATTTTGATATCATTAAAATTCATAGTATTTCATGAAATGACATACATTTTTCTGGCCGAATTCAAGGGGGAGGGGGCAAGTGCAAATTAATCTTACTCAGAGAAACGACATAATAAATATGAAAATTGCTGGAAATATACATTAAGATCATCATATGCTAGTAGAAAAAACGAATACACACTACATTGAGAATAGGAGAGATTATGAATTCAATACCTCAGATTAATAAATTTGTACAATACAATAATGAAACATTTAATGCAAAATTTAGACAATTTAAATTAGTGTATTTAGAAGAAATTTGTAACATAATCTGTAAATTAAAAAAAGGAACCAGTACTGATGAATTGGATGTATACACGTATTGTTAATGAAACATAGGAAATACTAAGAACTAAAATACATTATTTAGTAAATAAAGTACTTTCCGAAGAAGAAATACCTGATTATTTAAGGATTGCTACTATTAAACCTATAACTAAAATAAAAAATAGTAAAAAGGTTGAGGAAATGAGATCAATTAACATGTTGCCTTGTATGGAAAAAGAGATGGAAGAAGTAGTAATCAGAAAATTAATGAACTTTATTATTTCTCAAAACATTTCGTGTGAACCACAGTCGGGGTTCAGAGAAAAACATTTCACTGAGACTGCATTACAAGTAGTAATAAATGATTGATTGTTGACCAAGGAAACGAACAAAACTCGAGCATTGAAAATAAATTATAATATTAAAGCAATATAGCTTCTAAGGTGATAGGATATAATCCCCTAGTGCAAAATACCCTTGAGTATGCTTCTCTCGTCTGATTGCTTAACAATGCAACCGACTCACTTTTAATATAAAATATACAAAAATGTTTTTTTCAGATTCATATACATAAGAGAATATAAATAGTATATATTTTTATTTCTTACAAAATTCCGACAAACTATGCTGAAGTTTGATTCCTTTGAGCTGCGTAGATGAGTATACGTGTGTAAGCGTTTCAAGTAGTTGTAGGGAAAATACCCAATCTGGAGATTCAGGAAGATCTTAGATTTGTGTGTCACCTAATTAAGGGCGCTTGCGTTACTTAGTATTGTTTGAAATACCGCATGTAAGAACAGGAGTAACACAAAAATTCGGTAACATAAAAATTTCACATTTTTTCAATATTTAATTACACTTCTTTCTAAAAATAAAGTTTAAGCGTTTATTTGAAGAGGTATTTATTCAGCAGAAGTCGAAGAATAGGCGATGATGACGAAAATAATATTTATTTTTAAATATGTTTTTTTCTTTTGTTTTTTTATATGAATTAAAGTTCTTAATGAATATTTATTAGTAACATTTTGAAATTTATATTTTAATTTACTTAATAGTTTGTTTTCCGAGAAAATCTTTTGAATGTAAGGACAATAATTTTATATGGCAATATAGTTTTTAAAAGAAGTCGTTTGAAAATCGTCTATGAGTTTTCACGTTCGAAAATGGCGGCGAATCCCGGCGATGCGCAACTCGCTTTCCACCCTCGGCGCTCGGGGCGCTCGGGTGGGGGTAGTGTCGTGAATCAATACGCGCGCACGTCTCGGGGTGGCCGGACGTGCGCCGGGAGCTCGCACAGGCCGCGCCTCGAGTACCATGCGCGCCAAAGTGAGCTGACAAGCGAACCGAACGTGCGAACCATGCATCTCTACTTCGAGCAGAACAACAGTGCCAAATGCGACTGCTCCATCCTGTCGCTGTCATGGATGGGCAAAGTGCCAGACGAGCTGCCCGAGGTTTGTCTCTTCTCTGTCTCTCAAGACACTTTTCCGATTCGACCTTCATTTGCATGCATTTTTATTCATTTACAAATTTTCATTCATATGGAAACTCTCCGACAAATTCAAATGTCAAATTTAAGCGAGCGCCGCCATGTTTGTTTTTATTCAAACGTATAACAAATAAAAAGCGTCATGTCTGAATCTTTATTTTTCCGGCCATGACCCATTCATTTTCTTTGTTTTCGATACAACTAAATCGTATTTTGATATTGATAAGTAATTCAAAAATATTAATATAATACAAAAAAGTGACAACATCATATTTCGGTAAAAACGTGTCGCGTTTCGGTAGTTTTAAAGATGACGAAGAAAATGTCGTTGATTGAAATTATAATTAAAATAATAATTACACTGTACCTACAAGTTTGATTGTTAATGAATAAAAAAACTGGTAACAAATACTAGTGAATTTTAATCAAATATTAATTAAATCCACCAAAGATATTTAAGGCTGAAATTTTAATAAAATATTAAAATAAAGCTTAGCACAAATTGGGGCAATTAAACTATAATCTTTAGAGTTAATCTTAGTAAACTTAATAATTAAAAAAAACAAATAGGAGATTAAATTAATAAAAATTGAACAATTCACGAAGTGAAAAATAATATATAATGACTTTTTAAACGTGAATTTTTATCTCGTATATATTTACATAATAGTTCTTCATAAATCGGGCACGGACCCTACGATTATTTTTAGTTAACAGTCTATATTATAGACTGAATTAAAGCATTTTTTCATCTTATAGACTCTATAAGATGAAAAAATGCTTTAATTTCGATACAGATCAACTAAATCGAGTTTTGAAACATTTATTTCTATTTATTAGAAATTAAAATTTTAAACTTTCTATTAAATCCATGAGCCTCATCTGTCGGTGTTCCCCAAAGTTGAATTTTAGGACCCTTACTATTTACAATATTTACAAAGCCGCATTATTCGTTGACAGTAAACCGATTTTATGCTCATAAAAAATCTTTATAAAATGGTAGTTTAATTATTGAAAAGTGACTAGAAAAATAGTGTAAATATACTGCGAATATCTTTAAAAGTCTTTGCTAGCAAAAAAATTAATAAACCCTTTTTTAAATTTTAACTTTTAATTTCTTTAATGAAAATGTAATGTTTTGATAACATTAAATTTGGTTTTGTTTGATAAACGGGTACCGCAGGAAAAATCACCGTTACAAAGTTTGTTCAGTGCTTCTTTTACGCACAGAATCGATCTATTTATGATCGTATATAATACGTGCGACAAAAAGTGAATCCTTTTTGATAACCAGCGGTCTTTTTTGCACAACCGGAATTAATAATGGTCAATAAATTTCGAAATAGTATTTAATATATGTATAAGTAAAATAATTATAGTTATTATTTATAACCCTGAAAAAGACAAAACTATGCCAGTGAAAAGTCTTATAATTCAGGAAATTTTGAATATAGAATAAGAGCAAGTTTAGTTATCTTAGTTTATTATATTTTATTTTTTATAGGGTTTAGTTTATTGTGTTATATATTTGTTGTTACATAAGTATTAAATTAACTAAAAATTAACATTTTTCTCACTGATTAGATTATATTATTTAAAAAATTAAAGATCGGTTTTTGCAAATACTAAAATTCCAAAACCAGTGTTTGTTTGGGGTGACCCAAAAAGAATTTACAATTTTGCATTGAAATACAATTCATTCTATATGCTTAATTATTGTAAATTAAAACATATGACATGACATGATTTGGCATAATTGCTGTTTAATACCAGCAATAACTTCTTTAATTGTTGAATGTACCGTGAATTGTAAGCATAAATCTTCGATTTAAAGTAACCACACATAAACAAATCAAGTGGGGTTAAATCATATGACGGTGCGGTCAATGCGAATCACCACTTCATGATGACCTGGAAATTTCCTGTTATAACCGCTTATTTTATAGGTCAAAGTTATCCAATTGAGGCTACAAACAAATTAAAAATCATCTTGCGATATCGTTCGCCTTTGGTAGTAAGAGCACCAGCCTCAACCACAGCCTTATAACGCCGTGTACTGAAAAGTTGCTCAAACCCTAGCTTTGATTTCTCGTTCATGAATTGAAAAGAGTCCAGCTCAATACTTCGCGGTTATAACAATATTTATTGTATTTGCCACAAAGATAAGATTATTATTTAAATGTAAAATTACACGATTCTAACTTATTTTAAAAAAATAATTCGTAACTTATATATCATTGACTTTAAGCCTAAATTAATGTGATACACATAAAGTGGATAGCACGGTGCAATATTTCTGCCATAGAGATAAGATCTTGCTTTTTTAGATACTGTTGATTTATATTTTAAAAATATTTGGCAAAATACATTTTTTAATATGATTTTTTTTAGCTAAAATTGAAATTTAACTTATTAGTACATATTTATACACAATGGTGTTTATAAAATGTATGGCACGATTATAAATTCGATACATTTATTGCTAGTAATCCTTAGCATTACATATTGACTAACATATGTACGTAGAAAAATTTGTCAAATCTTTACTGTATGTGTATTAGTAAAATATTTAAAACTCATAGTTATTATTTATTTATTAATTTATTTAGCTTAATAGCTAATCTTTACAATAGTTAAATATTTAAAACATAATAATAAAACATACAAATATATTTTTTCCTATCATCTCTATGTATTCTTTTTTACGTACATATACAATCGTTATTTTTTATTTATAAATAATATATACCACTTATGCAACTCTTTATTGATTAATTATTTAAATTGTATTTTTTATTTATATAATGTATTTTACGATAATATCCATTATCTTTTTATTTTTATTCGTTTCGCGAAAAGATAAATGCACGCAATCTAATCCGACCCTGATATTTAATTTAACCAGTTTCGATTTTAACGTTGTTACGAGATAACACAGGTCGATAGTTTTATTGACTCATTAAATAAAAATACTTTTTTTTAGTGTCATTATCAATGTGCTAAACGGCTTACATAATTTCTCGACGAATCTTTTAATATATATAACTCAAGAGCTAAACTTAAATTAGATGCCGTAGTCTTGGTATAACGGAATATAATGTAATTATGGAGACTGAAACTGAACAAGATTACCCATCTACAATATGAAAGGGATTTGTGTAATAAATGGATCCACTTGAATACTCTTCTAATACTATGTATTCTTACTCCACCTGATATAAATATGAATTATAAAAAAAAATTCTATAAGGAGTTTTAAATTATCATAAACGATTCATATTTATAGACTTATAAATAATACTAATAACATTTTATAAGTATGAAATAAATTTAGATTAACTTCACAAAAATATATTATTTCTCCCGCCACTAACTTCAGCATAGGTGTTTCTTATATTTATTCTTATCCTTTAAGTTTAAGTGAAATGTAATGGTATTTATTAATACCCTGCTTTTCACTAATGTTTCGCAAGACTAATGTACTAGTCCTTTTAATTATTTTCTCACTATCGCGCAATTGGCTATAAAATATGGAATTTATGTAAATTTACACCGGAAAACTCCAACGTGAAAATTTCCCGTTCTCGACCGTATGTTTCTGGAGTGGATATCGTCCTTTCAGATAGTATAGTAGCCTTTTAAAGTAGTAGTTGTGTGAAGGAGTCTTCGTGTTCAAAGAAGACACATTGTTTCCAGTTGTAGCAAGTGAAGCGCGCTTGACACGGCTGCATTGTGTTTTTGGCAGGGAAACACTCCAACGACTGCCATTGTCATGACCTACTTAAAAAAAAAAGAAAAACACTACGTTCTTGGACGTTAGTGTTCTCTTATTTTAGATACGGTGACCATATTTTGGTGATCGTTCTTTGCTATCTATAATCCACTTGAAAACCATACGGCTTAATCCATAGTTTAGATTAATATCTAAAATGCACATAATAAACACTTATATTGATACAACTTATCATTTTTTTCTATCTTGATTTTAATTTTAATTTTTGTATTTATATTTAATTACAAAATTAAATGTAGTCAACTATAAAATTACTCATATATGAAATTGTTTTTTATTTGATAAAATCATTTGATTTAGATGTTAAATAAGCGTTAAACAGTGTTTCTTTAGTCTTGTTATTTTTAGCTATTGTCGATATTTTTTTATTTTATTTTTTAAAACAGTGCTTTAACCATAATACATTATTCGTTTATATTTACAAAAGGTAAACAACCATGTAAAATCTTTTGTTGTTTTGAAAAGTAAATAAAAAATATTTTATATTTTTAAGAATATTATCTGAAGGTCAAATGCATCCAATAGTATTTTTAATATACTATAAACTATCAATAATACAAGTAATAGGTCTTAGCTTTAAATGCATGCGTGGAAAAATATCTTAGCGGTTTTTTTAGGAGTTTCGCCAAAAGCACCATAAAATATGATTTGATTAGTTAAGTGTAATGATTTATATAAGTAGGTGGCTATTTATATTTTATTTCAAACAAAATTTATATAGCATATATCAATAACTTGTTAGTATTTATAAATTGGTACTTTAACGACAAAAAGTACTTCGCTTCGCTGAAATTCTAGACAATAACGAACTAATCAATAAATTGTTAAAGTGACACGCGCTCCTCATAACAAAGCCGAGCATCCTCGATGCCTGATTTCGGCGATATTCATAGAAAATCTCAATCCCTGTTCGAACATCACTTCCATGTCATTGACGTTAAGTATTTTTACTTAAATCACCTCAGCCTAAACTGATCCTTCAGATCTTATTGTGAAGATAGTGAATCTGCATTTGTACGAATACACTGAAATTTTCAGTTCATAAAATATGTGGCGACCACACACAGATGCCTACATTTGAAAGGGTCTTTTTCTCAAAACTTGCGTTAATTTACTGGGATCAAAACGATCATCCATTAATATTGAAACAATACAATAGCGTAAAGGATGGACCACATAAAGCCCTCGCTACGACCAGAAAATCGCATAAATAACACGAGTCATTAAGAGAATATTTATTTGTTGCGAAACGGTCACGGATATAATAAATCACCGGATCCAAAAGATTCCTGTTGAAATGAAATACGACCATGGTAAACCTATTTCGATGCTCTAAGAAGGGACTGCAGCTGCATAATTGTAATTGGTCAGCAAGATTTGCATGAGAAGGTAGTCACCAGCAGCCACTCGAAGAGACAACATACTGTCATGGGCGCTCACATCCCGAGAGAAACTCCTCCATACGAGCACCACCGTAGCAAAGAGGGATCAACTTCCGCTGTACACTCGCTACCATGTCACCTACTAGACTTTTGAGGACCTCCCACGGACATCATCCTTGCGCCAGCTTCTTCACCACCGCTCGGAGAAAACATCTCGCCATTTATCGTCTGTCGCAATTGTAATATAATATAATAAAAATCTAACTAGATTCCACTAAGCGTCCCACTGGTTACGAAGTCACTCAAGGTTACGAAGGTACTCAAACCTTAAAAATAAATATTCGGATGTATGACATTGATAAAGAAAAAAAAGCAGATGACATAAATTGGATCCTTGAGGTATACAAGAATGAGTGAAATACTTGTCTGGGCCACGTTTTCCTTACTTTTGAAGAAGAAATTCATGACAAACTTTGTGGAATGCTTTTCGAAAGTCAGAATATACTACATTGACCTGGATTTTAGAATCGAGGAACTTATTCACCACATTCAAAATGCTTAAGAGGTTAGTGACCATGGAACGAAGCGGACGAAAACTGTGATGTTGATCCACTAGCGTCTGCCGACAGTGATTATGAATATATATGTAAATAATTATATCAAGCAAGTATGTGGCAAATGTAAATCTATGTATAAATCAAGTTCTTTGTAGCAGAACTATTATTGAACAGCTTAATTATTGTAAGATTATTGGAATTGATTAACAATTAATATATTATGATATGGTTAGATTTTAAAATGTATAAAGTAATCTGAACTGAATCTTTTGTTGGATATAAAATGCGCAAAACTTATCTATATTAAAATTTGCCACAGTAAAACTAATAGATAAGTCGTCGTTATACACAAAAGATCCACTCGACCCGTCGGAATGGAACAATATTTATAAACCCTTACTGCCTCGGACAGCTGCCACGCGAGGAAAGAGGAGACGAACAAAAATAATAAAACGCGAGAGCTGCTCCGCCGCGGAGAGTGAGAAAACGCGAGATCTCCTCTATCGCAAGGGATGGGAAATGGGAAAAAAAGACCGCCGAATCCAAAGTGTCCCGCGTTTTACGGCGCGATGCTCACCCACCGTCTCGGCGCCTTTTCCTTTTTTTCTCTCTCCGGATTTACTTTCGTCTTGACAGCTACTCGAAGTGTGGGACAAATGTTTTTCCAAAACCTTCTCCCCCAAGGCGTTCCGCTTACTTTTGGCCTTGGAATTATGGAGGTTTTACGTGCGGATGTGGTCTTTGACCCAGTTTAACTCGTTTGGAAGAATGTGTGCAAAAATATCGCGTGAACGCAGTTTTACATAAAATATAGTCTAATACAAACGTAAACATAAAGCAATTAAAACCAACAACGCCGATAAAGGTTTAATACTGCAGTGAAAAGAAAATACATGGTTTTCAGATCTTTGCGTAACATGCGACAAACAAATTATGTACATGTTAATATTTAAAATGTATACGTATTTGTTTGTTGAAAGATGACATTATGTTTTGCGTTTTATTATGTCGGTTATTATGAATAAAATTAACAAACGGCTATTTTTCGTAAATACAACAATATATTCGAGCATTTAAATTTCAAATATGTTTGATGGATATTATAATCTTATGATTGTTTCTATTTATAAAAATCGATTGCAGATCTCACTATTAATATAGAAAATATTTAAATATGCTTAGATGTGAAATTTAAAGCTATAAGTTGGATACTACTAATATCAAACTTGCCGTTTCCATTGTTATAGCAAGTTATAACTAAGTATAAATAATTTAAGATTGACTATCTGTCAATAATTATTTTTCATAATTTTGAAAGAAGTATCAATATTTATACACCTATGTATATTGTTTACAAAAACACATATTTGTTGTATTGGTTTTGAACGTTATATTGTGATTTTTTACAAAAAAAGTAACACAAAAACAAAACCTTGTACGGACCGCATCATAAGATTCCCTATCGAGTTCGACGGTTTACCGTTACATTCTAATTAGAATCCACTACTATTTGCCTCTCAGCCATACACCGTAGGGGTGTTACACTGCGCTTCTAAAGAAATATTTACCATTTTATTTTTATTATATAATAATGCTCTTTTCTTATATTAAATATAAATATTTTATTGCTTTTGGAAACAAAAATAGTAGGAATACATTTAATAATGACTATAATAATTATATTTATTTAAAATATCGTTAAAATCCTGCACAAAATTAAAAAAATCAGTTACATAAGTAGTGAAATTATGGTATGAAGTTAGTGGTATTGTAGGTTAATCAAATTTATTCATTTAACAATCCAGAACTGACGCCGATCCCCTAGAAATTAAAGTGGGAGTGGTGTTGCATGCAACGAAGAAAGAGATAAAGCATGCTCTTTCGTGTAACGGTACTTCGTCCAGATGACATGGGAATCTTATGAAGCGTACGGACCACATAAAAATCTAGTTATGGCATTAGTAAAAATATACAATAGAAAACAATCGTAGTTTATTTATAATATAATATATAACTCTCGGGTATGTTCCATTTATATTTCAACGGGTATGATACTAGTTAATTAAAGTTTAAATTCAAAAGATTATTTTGTTTTATAAATATAATTGTTTCGATGATTCTATTAAAACGAGATATTTTTATAGTTTTAAAAACACTAGTCGACATTACTCGCACTTGAAAAATAAGTCTATTAATTGTATTAATATAATATTATATTAAAAGCAATTCAATATATTTATATAAAAATAAAGAGGTTTGAATATTATTCGAGCGAGCAATGTGCGCGGTTGTGTTTCCATAAATAAATTGATTGAAACATGGCATTTGTGCATGATTGAACATTTAATTTCCATCTGTATTATTTGACCTCAAAATGACGTCGACTGTAACATCGTTCTGTGATTTAGATTGAATTTGGATCTCTGAAACATTTTTTATGTTTATATCCTTACTACTGCTCTTCAAAGCGGTAGCTTCGAGATAAAATCTCATCTCGCAGACCCTCAGCAAAGTTTCGAGCGAAACTTTGTTAGGTACTCGATTCGGTCTAAAACCGAAATGGAAGCATTCTACCTGTTGAATGGTACTCTTGTGTGCGTTTTTCCCTTGCCGTGAAATAAAGGTCGTCGAACGCAACGTTATTATTATCATCAGCATCGGCAGCGTAAGTTGTAATCGATTATTCGATGCAGTCGCATAGGCGACGTATCCAATGTCTTGGCAATTATCCAGCTTCGGTTCAAGTGCGCTCTCGTCTTTCGGGGATAATGGCATAAGAGGAGTTTTCTCGACCTAGTTTCACACTATTGTTTCTCATTCACATCCACGCGCAATCGAGTGGAAAATTGATCGTTGACCCAATAGAATCCAATTGTCGCTTGCATTGACCTTACAAGTACAACACAATGCAATCAAAATTAGGTTATAACTATTTTTTTTTAAATTAAATTTGATACATAAAATATGTTATTAATGGTTAGTTTATGTATGGAATAAAGGGTATGATGTTTTTATAGAGGATGTAACAATATTAGATTTAGCACTTAAAAAGTCTAATTTCATTTTGATATAATAAATCAAATGAACGATTTACCAAAAATATTAATCTCCATAATTACTTGCCATCAAACGATACGTTAGTAATTATGATGGATGTATGCGAAATGTATATTTAATATTTTAATGTAGCATGATGTACATATACAACGTTTTGTATTATTGTATAGTAAACAATATAATCGCGCAAGTTTTCCCAAGCAGCAGCTGCGACAAGCGTTTATTCGCGAATAATTTTCACCACCCACATAAATACTGTTCGTCTCCGTCGAGACGTTTTTTAATATAAAAGCGGTTTATGAACAAACATAAAAAAATATATCTCATTTATTATGGACTTCTTTAATATCAATAAAAGTGTTTATTGTTATAGTCAGATATTAAAAAAGTTTAATACGAGCGTGTTCGCGAAAATAGGATATTTTCAGGAAGGAAAATTATGCGCAGTGTCGACTCGCAATTGACCTCGATAAAAATTTCACCCCGCCATTGAATTCGAACATTTGACGCCGGATATGGAGACGTTACGTCGATTTTACTATACTGTGTTGATATTTACGTACGTATTATCATCGGCTCAGTATGTCGTATCGTTTCCAATTGTTTCATGATCTGCATCTTGTTGCTCATTTATCATAAAAACAGCTTTTACAATGAGCATAATTCAAATTTATAATAGATGAACAATAATGTGTATTGCGATACAAAGAATCCAAATAAGAAATAAAATTTTAAAGCAAAGTATACACATACGTAAATTAATATTTCAAGACACGCGCGCCTTAGTTACGACGCGCGAAAAATCCTCTTGCGTCGGCATGAGGATTTTTCGCGCGTGTTTAAAATCGTGTCTCTTTTCACTTTATATGTGTAAAAAAATGGGATGGAAAAGAAGAGGGTTTTTTTTTGTTTTTCAGATTGTGCAAAGTAATTCGCTCGTATGCCCGTTTCATTTATTATACATACTACAGAAATTCTAATTTAAAAATAAAATTGTATACATACATATATTATAATCTTGGCATGTCGCTCTGATATTTTTCTTGTCAAAAGGGCGATTAAATTATAACGCAGGCCAATTAACGTTCGTGGGCAGTTAAAGCGGGGGTGGGATTTAGACGGTGATTAGTTTGGACAGCCTGGTCGCGTGGAGATAAATCGAGATCAAAGGGCCCCTTTTAGCAGTGGGAGGAGAGGTCAGCGTCCAATCCGGTGGTAATAATGACCGAACCTCACCCCTGTAGCGTACACATGTTTTTATTTAGAGAGACGCAGATTTTTCGGTGCGCCTTTACGACCTTCAGCTTAACGGTTATCGAACCATATTTTGACCTATAGTCTTGTTTTATTAAGTCTCGTGTGATTTATGTTTAATATGCCGAGGCTTCTTGGATTATGATGACGTAATAGCTTTGTTGTGCACGTTTACAGATTAACAATTTATTATATATATATACTTGTGAGTGTGTGTGGCTTTGTCAATAACAAGGGAGGTTTTGTTATTTTGAGACCTATGTTTGCCTTCTATCGATTTTCTGTATTATAGATGAAGAAATCAAAATAAGTAGCGAAGAAAAGCATTTTCGACATCCAAGTCAATTAGGCGGTAATCGGATAAGTAAATAAGCCAGTAAATTGTTCAATGTTTTCTTTGGGTGGGCGTAAATACTTCAATGTTAAAATTCTATATATCAGACATACGCCCATTCCCCTTAACCCTTTGTTAATTTATTTATTACATGAAAGTTTCACATCATATGACAGTTAATATCCATTGCGAAGGTTCACCCCCTGGTCCTTGGAGTGTAATTATTGATAGTTTATGAAGTTTAATTATTCATAATGGATGCAAGTGAATAAAAACTTTTAAATCATACGTTAAAAATTGATAATGTGAGGACCGTTTATTAATTTAATAGTACTTTATCCCTATGCACCTTTAACGGAAAAGTGTGTTTTTTTTTTAATTTGTCCCACCGTAGTGTCCGTGTTATAAATTCTTACAAATGTCATCTAATTGTTATGAAAATGTCATCTATAGTTGACCCCTAATGACGTTCAGAATTAGTGAGTCTCACTGGAGCCCTACATAGTTGTCTCGCGTTGCCAGCAACATTTATCATTTAAAAATCAGATGATTTCTGATTTTTAAATGACAGCCTCTGTGTGGATTCAGTATGTATTTTTTTGTACCTCTTCATAATTGAATACCATATGTTATACTGGACATTTTTTTTAAAGAACTATCTATTGAATAGACAGGTATAAATCAGGTCCAAAGCTTTTATTGAAGCAGACCATGATACAAAAATACTTACGCGTTAAAAGTGCCATTAGTATGCAATGAAGGGATTAGCTGAAAGCACTCTTAAATGCGCCACTACGGTGTTATTGCATACTATTGTATTGATAGTACACTGGGATGCAAAGCAATAAGTTGCTAGTTTAACAGTCAAGTAACAAAAAAAGTTTCAATGCAATTAAACTACAACTCAAGGACAGAATAGCGTAATCCGTGACGTCTCAGACTAGTAACTCTGAGGTTGCGGGTTCGAGCCCCGGCAGCGGTACTCGAATTTTTATTTATAAAAATGCATTATTATTAAAAAAAACTGGTCCCAGCTGCAGTGACATCTATTGCTTATGAATATTATAATTAATAATATAGATGTCACCAATTCCCAGACTTACAGTCTATAATATATATAGATTATATTATTAATATAATCTATTCATGCATAAGATTATAGTACTCCAGGATAATGTGATCTTATTTTGTATAGATTTACCCATGACCTTTTACTCCGTGAATATTAATTGTTGCTATTGATTTATAGTGGTGGATATCTCGCCTTGATTCTACTAAAGACAATGAGGCTATTTACTACTAACAAGTTCGGGGCCCATTTCGATCCCTTACCGTCCAAATTAATTACTCGCAAGGGTCGCGTTTTGCGAGTTGTGAATATTCGCTAAAGGGTTTCGAATCCCGTGGGGGTCTGCGTGCTCTAATAATTCAGTTATTATACCGACGATTAATAACGCGTCCGGAAGCAATAGACACGTGGAGATTTGCAGATTAATTAATTACCAGTCGGGCACGTGGCGTGGGCGATTGTTTTTTTGGGTGAGCGCTTTTCAGAAGCAACAAATAATCCTATTATATATGAAGTATATACTCTCGGAGCTGCTCCGTTGCTAATTGGCAACTCTTGCGGGATTGTGGATAATGAGCAAGATTTCATTCAATTAGGTAATGCAGCAAGCGAGATCTGGAGAACTTGTGGTGTCGTCGCTTTCCAGTAATTAATTTTCGAGTCGGCTCAAACGGCACCGGGGATTTTAAGTTGGCAGTTAGTTGCTTATTATATTAGCCGAAGCTTAGGCGGGAGACTATTTCGATTCTATACGGTATCGTCAAAACTGATACGCTTTGCCAAGATGCAAATATACGATTGAAAGTGCGAAGAATTGAATTGAAAAAGTAGCCGCTTTCCAGTTGTGGAATTGGCAAGAAACCGGAAGAAAACCTTGAATGCTAAGGATTGAAAACATCGATCACAAACAGAATCTGATTACGAAGGTTCTCTTAACGTTTTGATAGCAGAAAACTTTTCTTACGAACAGTAAATCTGTTTACATCCTTTTCTTTACCGCTTCGCTTGTGTTGATTCAAGCGGAAGCTTTTAGACTTGATTTATACCAGTGATATGAATGGCACAAGGAAAGAAAGGCTCCGTCGCATTATTTTTTTTAACAAAGATATTTTTCGTTTAATCTATTGTCATTTTGTATGTTCATAATATTTATTATAGTTATTCGAATATGGTCTAGTAAAAATAACAAGCAAATAAAGTTGTTTGCTTGTATGTTCTTCATTTAGTTACTTTTTATTAATCAACAAAAAGTACACAAATATTTTTTGTAAATAAAATATTTTATATATATGTATGTATAAACTGCTCGAGAGTATTGTTTTATTTTATAAAATTTTACAGTATCTTATTATATATATGATACATACGTATATATTTACAAGCAATATATACTACATACATTAATCTTCCGGTGTAACCTGACAAACGTAAGCCCAACGGGGTAAATCAGTACAAAGTGGATGAGTTAACCAGACATAAACAATATCTACATGTATGTAGTAACCACAAAACTGAAAGTCTGTCTAATTTATTATGTGTTAATGTTGCAACGAATTGAAAAAAAAAACATTGACCAATTGGGGAAGAAGAACGAAGCGACAATTTTCTCAGTTCTAATCGCCAATCGTCGTCCCGCGAGTAAACCGCTTTGGCGATATAGCGACCCCGTACCAATCCGCCCCTGGGTCGCTCGTAAAAACATCAGCTGGTAACATTTTACGGTCAAACGCGGTAGCTGGATTGAAAAGTTGTCGCGCCGTAAAGCGGATTTATGTACGAAAATCGCAACCGCGCAAGGGCGGCGCGCGAAAAGCACCTTTTGATAAACAGGGGAGTAAATTGATGAGTTCTCGAGTGCCGACAGGGTCGAGCGCAAAGGGTTTAACCCTAACCGAAATATAATTTATGCGTGCCTCAACGCTCGGTGTTTTTCACACGTGTGGCGGGAAGGTTTCGGTTGGATTATTTCCCGGAATGCACAGATTGCTTGAGCTGTCGCATGTTTTGTTAAATTTATTGTTATTGTTATATACTAACCTGATTATTTTTATTTTTACAAATTATTTTTTTAAACAATGTATTTTATATTTATTTTTAAAATGAGTCACTAAAAAGTCGCTGGCGTTTAAAGGAGTAAAAGCAAATAAAAATCGCATATTTGTTTAATTAATAAAAAAACGTTAATCTATATTTTAAATATGTTAACTTAACGGTTCAATCTACTTCGATTCATAAAAGGATCGGGTTTTCAATACTTGCTTACGAATAAATTAGGAATAAATTTCAGGCTCTCGTATTTATACTCTAATCGTAGAGAAAATTGTCAATTACATCTGTTACTATCTAACATTTTTAATATTTTGAACAAAATAAAAATAAAAAAACCTCTTTGGATTATTGGAAAAAAGATATTATTGGAAATTGGAAAAAAGATATATGTAATTTCGCTGACAGGCAAATTTTATAACGTAACTCTGCGAAGAGCCCCCATACAATTTTGAAATCTGCCGATTATCACGCGGAGCGATTTTTTTAACTGATTATTAATATAGTTCTTAGATTACCAAAGCAAATATAATACCGATTAGAGTAGTTGAGAAAATTGTATACATTTTTTGCCGTTCAAATACTTTCGATCATTACTAAAAGCTTTTAAGAAAACATGAATATATTTTAAGCATTTGGCACGGACCCACCCTTCCTTATGTAGCGGTATAAAAAACAGCAGTTGTAAAAAAATAAAAATATTCGTCATAATTATATTTTTCTCTATGAAAATTTTTCGAAAAATGAGAATCCTTTATTTGGCATTTTTTTTATAAATTCTTGAACATAATTCTCGAGAAGAAACAGCAGTTGTATGTGATCTATAGTGGACCTGATTGGCTTGAAGTCACATTAATATTAGCCCCAGATCACATAACTGTTTTCACCTGATCTGATTTTTTATTACACATTCAGAATCGTAATTACCTTTATATTTTGCAATTTATATTGTATTTTTTTTTGTATGTCTATAATTACTCCTATATTATATTCGCCGAGTCACTTCATCCTTACATATTTTGCTGTTTAATTAATGCATGTACCTTTTTAGTTTTTGGTCCTTTATTGCTTAGTAGCTCCTTTGATACCCTACAATATTGTTATGTCAAAATCGGAGTTATTTTTGTCGTGGCTTAAGCAAGACAAATTCTGAATTAAAGCCCCTCGAAACGAATCACTAATCGCTCGATCGGGTTATACTGCATAATTTTGATGTGTCAAAATTCATCAGCAGCTTAATATCAGTCAATTAGTAAGTACAATAAATGTGGTTCAACGTTTCTTCTTACATCATATATTAATAAGAGAAATTGATATTATTACTCATTTTGTAAGATAAACAACAGTAGTGGAGCTTAAAAATCACCACTTTCGCTATTTTATTGTGAATTTATTATCTTACAGCTTATTAATTAATATATTTAAATCAATACTGATAACAATGGTCCATAGTTAATATGAAAGCTAAGAAATCAGATTATTTAAAATATGGTATCAATGTTTTTAATAGCACGCGTAATTATATAATAATATTTAACTCCTAAAAACATTACTTAATATTTTTTGGATTATTTAAAATAAAATAGTATTTTTTTTTAAATGTATGAATTTTCTGAAATCATTCACACTTTCGCGTAGAAGATTCGAGGCGAAAAATTGAGCCCACCTTGTTTTTTGTACGCAAGTAGATATATCAAATAAGAAAAAAATACCACCACGAGACGTCGCACGTTATCGTTATGGTCTACTCGTGCGTGTTGAATCGTATTCGAAACAAATTATTTTGAAAATGGGATAACCACAAACGCGCATTGTATGTCTATATGTGTCTAGAATTTAGATGTTTATAAAAAATAATAAAATTTAATTTAAAAAACTCAAGGCGTATATTTTATAGAGTTAAGAAATCAATAACTACGATACCTTCAACTGCGAGAACGTATACAGTAATTACGTTTAATAACCGTTGATAAAATATTCATTTATAATTTATTTCATGTATAGATCTATGGAATAGGCAGGTAATTTTCCGATAGAGTAGTTCAACATAATCATTTTAAACAGAATGTCACTAAATGATGCCCATTATTTAGATGTGTTTCGAAATTAAAATAAATTAGATGTGTGTCGAATTTAATATTTAAAACACACTAGTGTAACGTTTGAAACACAAATAAATCTGCTCGTTTTTAAAGTAACGCGCAACTTATCGAATTCGATTTTGTCACACATGCGAATCGATGGCGTAATATTTAAAATAATATGTATAATTTTCGCAGAATTTTATTTTTATATGATATTTCCATTAAAATTATGACTATTATAGAAATAGTTATATTGTGTTTTTATATTGTTTTAATTTCTTAACTTTTTTATTATATATTATACTTAATAATAGGTTCGCTTTAGTAGATGATCTTAATTATTACTATTAAATGTATAAAATAAATTAATTTAGAATTACAATTTAAAAATCATATTTAAATCAAATTAATTTTATACGTGATAAGAGTAAATTAAAATATAATACCTAATCATATTACTATAATTTATTTATACCCGTGAAATATAATTCTACTTTTCTTTTGTAAATACATTACATTGTATTATATTCATGAATGAAATTTTCATAATCTAATATTAGTATCCATCCGAGTTTGCTAATGTACCTTTCGCGAAAATAACTTCAAATTCATAATTACATTTTACAGCCGGAGAATAATTTAAAATCAGATTTCAATCAAATAAAATTATACATACTACATACATTTTTATTGCGCGTAGATTTGCCGTAATCCCCTCAGAGACACTATTCCGGTTCGATCCAATTTATTCCAGGATATCGACGGGATATGAGACACTTAATTACTCATTTGCCGTCTATGTTTCTACTCGACGCAACTCTCTATTGAAGCGACCCTCATTTTTTTATCCCCAACTCTCTCCGAAGCGAGACCGGAAAACTCTCAAAGGAGCGAAAGTTTTATTGTGTTGTAACTAATGACTTGCTGGAGCAATTAGCGATATTGATAATTAAAGTAAGAGCTTTAATTTATTTGTTTGTTTGTTCCGTAGGACGAAGGATGGAAGTTGAACAGGACGAACTACTATCAAGAGGGATGGCTGGCTACGGGAAACGTGAGAGGGATCGTCGGCGTTACGTTCACGTCGAGCCATTGCAGGAAGAACGCAGAAGTGCCGCTCAGAACCAACTATAATCTCAGAGGGCATCGATCCGATGTAAGTTGAAATTTAATATTTATCCTTAGCATACATTTTGTAACTAGGCAATTTTATTAAAAGTTGAAGGATCGCGTAAATAAGTAATTTCAAAACATGTCTAACTTGATTGTGTTTGTCGAACGAATTATCAGAAAGTAAGGAGTGAAGCGTAAACTACGCGTTGACGTTTCTATTTGTTTAATATTTCGTGTCGTGGAATGAATACATCCATTGTTCCGTGGAATTGGTCAATAAGTTTTGTTTGAGTTAAAGTGTGATATTTTCACCAGACACGATTCTCTCAATAAATTATAATTGATAATAAAGTAAGTTTCTTTATATAAATACAATCTAGCAGTGTGAAAATATATTTTTCGTACTACTTGAACTTATTATTAATCAAAGTATCAAATATTTGTGTTACGTCGGCGTGACACTGAAAATCCCTTTTAATGAAATATTATTGACGCGCTTTTCGTGTATTTGCCTTCCCTTTTATCTCTTTATTTTTCAAATGTTATTTTCGCCTGAGCGATAATTCTACAGAATAACGCGACACCTTAACCTTTGAGTCGCAATTTTATTTTCCATTATATTTTGCTCCATTTTCATCAACAGTGTATACTTAAGCTTTGAGATTAATTATAATTCTTTGAAATACTTTCTTTGATATGTTTTAACGACGGATGAAGCCTCGCATAGAAACATTTTTTTAAAAACACCTCAACCAAGATCGTAATATTTTTTTTCTGCTAATACAAAAATATATTTGCGGCTCTATTATAAATTTAAGTGAAGAACTTTATTTATATTTCTAGACCTAAGATGTTGACTGCAATATTATCTAATTTGCATATATATAACTCGAATAAAATTATTCTCATAGTTTGCATTATATGAATAAAATATCAAAAATAAATTCTGTGCTTTGCGGCCAATTGTGCCACGGTATTTTATTTCAAGAGAATAATGATGTATTAATTAACATTTACACTTTTAAAAAAATTTGCACTGCGCGGCAGTGTCTCTCCATTGTTTAATTGAATCAAAGTTGAAGTTCAATATATATTTCTTTAATAATATTATTAATACAAAATAAAAGCAATTTGGAATATGATTATTGAAAATATAATTATTTCAATATAAAACCGACCTGAAAAATATTTTTTCAGTAAAAAAATATTGTTTGCAATGTTCTTTTAAAGTTGCCAAATAACAGATTTCTGTTTCCGCCCTGAAGTATCGCATTAGCCGAGGGTTGAGAAGTGAATGAGCGAAGCACCCTGTTGTGTACTATTTACTTTATATCAAATCTGGTCCATCTACAAATCTAAAAATTCAACCCGATTTAGACTACTTTATGGCTACAAAAAACTCATACGTTGAAGTCAAAATACAACTAACTATTTAATTAAAATCTGGCAATGTCGAAAAATATACTTGGGTTACTCTGGCGTCTCTGACGTCACTACGTTTTGCATACATGATTATGTTGTCGCGCAGCATCGGCCGTAACAACTGCATTGGCGTAGTCCCGTGTCTAAAATCTCACAATGCGACGCCGAAACCAGCGTGAGATGGGAAAATGTATAATAAAATTAACTATCACGTGACCGAGAAGCTAAAATCGGGATTATGCTTCCAAAAGAACGTGTTGCGCGGTCGTTTTCCATTTTCGCACCCACCACCCCCTCATAATAAATTTTTCGCCCTCACGTTCTTCGGTCATGTGCCGCGGGGTAAAAGATTACGGAGCAATAATATAAAATAACGTACTGTTTTTCGCAGACGATGAGAAACTTGATATCTCGTCGTGTCACGTGCTCTCATCAGTGATTAGTAGATTCGTGTTTGTTATATGAGTGACACTCGGTCTGATATGCAATTGTATGATACTATCTGTATTTTGTTTATTTAACATTTAACAAAAATGATACACAAAGAACATAAATATTACGCAAAAGAGCCACTTGGCGATTTAGCTAAAAGCAGGGCTTCTGAGAGCGCTTGTTGTTTAACAGCTACATTATAGAGCTTTTTTACTGTCGCATTACTTTGTGCGATGCTCTCCCTGTTCGTTAAGTATTTATAATAAAGACATTCTTCAACTTTAAGATTTACACCATAATGCGGATTTTTTCCAGCCAAAATTTACAATTTCGCACTTTTGAACATCCGTCTAAATATTGATTTTTTCGATTGTAAGAAATTAACGACACAGGGAACATACAACATGATAAAAATATCTATAACGGCAACATCACACGCGACTGTATTTTTTGGCTATTTTTATATTTGAGCGTTTGCGAGAGATACATATCTCGCTAAATATGTAGAATAGCTTCAGCCAGTAAGATATTTATGACAGATTGTAATTTGAAAACATGTTATTAGGTTGAGTGTATTATTACAGTGGTAACGATACTTAAATTGACATTTTATCATGAAAAGTAAATTTTAACGATAGTTATAATTACGTATATTATATACATTTCCAAATTTCAATCAAATTGGCGATTGTTTTTATACTGTTAATTGTTGTCTACAATGCTTTATATTGTGGTAAAATAATATGAGATCATAATTCAACATATTTTTTAGAATAGACAGTATATATAATATATGTATTTATATTTGAAGATTTTTGGTTGTTTTCTGTTCGAATCATCTAAGCGTCTTTATATTATGAACACGAGGAATTCATCGCAAAATTAAGATACACACGTATCTATATAAAATATATAAAAATAATTCGTTGTAAAATTTATAACCGGTGAAAGGTCCTTACTTTATTTTATTATTATGTATTTTTAAATCACATCACCTGGAATTTTCCGTGATTTATACTTTCCTTTGTGAAAAATATGTTTTTTTTTCTTCATAACTTATAACTGATTTTTAAATAAATAATTTATTGTACAATCTTGTTAGCAGATATTTAATTTAAATATACATTTTAAGAGCTTAATTATTTTATGAATAATATTAGAGTGTATAATTATAAATCAAACATTTAGATTTCAGCTTTCTTCGAGCTAGTAATTATTATAAGATTTAAAAAATGGGTTTATAAAAAAGTCGCTAATTACCAAACCATTGCAATTTGCAATTAAACTGGGTTTTAAAATAACGATAAACAAATCACAAAGTCAATCATTGCAAGTATGTGGATTGAATTTGGAGAATGCATGTTTTCCTCATGGTCAATTATATGTGTGGAAAAAACAATTTGTTTGTATATGCGCCAAATGAAATCACAAAAAACATACTATAGAAATCACAAAAAACATATATATACTCCCAGAGCATTGTTTCATTAATTCAGTAATTTCAATTTATTTAATTGAAATAAAATTAATATTGAATTGATATTGTACATTTTATTGGCCAAAGAAGAAGAAAAAAACACTATCAAAAAAAAAAACAGCAATTAAACAGAAAAAAATAATTATTCCACATAATTCTATTCATGTAATTTTAATTGAATAAATAAATTGATATCGAACTTGAATTGTATTTATTTAATTCATATACATATACTAAGTTCGTAGGGTCCGCTAGTTATATGTAAATACGTCTTCAATCACTTTTCAGCAAGTTTTGTTGAACCAGCCGCATGGGTTTCGTCCCGCCCGTTCCACTGTTACTAAACTTCCATATTTCAACAAAATGGTGACAAAGTCTCTCGATGCGGGAATACAAGTATACGTATTATATTGTACGTATTGAGAAGGCATTTGACAAGGTTTGTCATGGGTTATTATTAAAAAAAATGTAGGACCTCGGTTGCTCGGATGATTTAACTCGGTTATTTTTAAGTTATTTGGACGATCATAGACAGTTTGTAATATATTACGGCCGATTGTCGAAAAAATATTTTACCTCTAATTTCCCAAGGGTTCAACTCTGTTTTTCGCGGTTTTTTAATGACATAAATACGATTGTTATAAATTAAATTTTTGTTATGTATGCAGATGATTTAGAATTGTTTAAGTATATTCGATTTGTTGCGGATTCCTCTCTACAAAGTGATTTAGATTCTTTATGGAGCTCCCGTCAACACTGTCAGAAAGTGCCATACTATGCAGTGGCGTAGCTAGGGTATGTACCGCCCAGGGCGATCCTTAAGATTGCCGTCCCCCCTCATACAATTTTTGCAGGGTCATAAAATCAGCATTTCTTAAAATAATAAATTGGTTATTATTAAGCTCTTGTTATTTATATATGTTTTAGTGCATTTAGGGTTAAGAACCACACTAGACGATTCCATCGCGAATATGCCGCCCCCAAGCAAGTGCCGCCCGGGGCGGCCCGCCCCCAAGCAAGTGCCGCCCGGGGCGGCCCGCCCCCTCCGCCACACCATAGCTACGCCACTGATACTGTGTCATATTATCGATCCTGTTCGCTGTAAGGTTATTCGTATGATCTTGGTGGGAACATTCTGGCCAGTTACGTAGCGTAAGGGGGGGGGGGGGTCTGGAGGGTCTGGACCCACTTGGCGGTATTTTATGTTAATTAAATATAGATTACAAAAATTATCTTGCCTTTTTTCTTGACAAAATCCTGACTACGCCACTGATTCTGACTCAATAAACTTCCACTAAAAAGCATCTTTTAACGATCCGTCAGTTATTCATGTTCTCTATGACACTATAATGCTTGTTTATTATCAGTTCTTGTATTTAAAACTGTCAGATGAGCCTTATGGCAAAATCAAATAAAAACGAACGTCTTTTGCTCCTTCACTCAATTTAAAACAGAATACTAGTATTGTTGTAACATTGCTTGATGGTTTTGTGAAAGGAATTTATTTTAAAATAAAACATCTGAGGAATAATTTTAATTTAAGAGAATGAGCGATGAAATAAATTGAAAGAAAATTTCTAGAAAAGCATATCAGGATTTTTTCAACAAAATTAACATGTTATTGATTATTTACAAATATAATGTTTATTATATGGCTGATTTTTTTACACTCTATTTATTTATTTATCATTACATGCTAAAACAACTAAATCAACCATTTTTTAATTACTCAGAATAAGAGTCACGAAAAATGAGAATGATACTCGGTAAAAAGTTTCAAAATATTTTATATTAATTAAAATATGCATTTTTCATCGAGTGCTTTCAACATTTAGATTATATGAGTTGTATAAATTTAGATGTGGTGAACATAGTATATTGAAGAGTTTGTATGAATGTGCGAAATTTGATTTAAATCGATCAAATGATGTTCAATCGTATGGAGGAGGTGTAGACATATATCCAATTAATTGTGATGAAAAAACTAATATGTTTTAATACACATTAGCAATAAATCTACAATATAAAACATAATAATATGTTATATAAAAGCATTACATACTACTAAAGCGGTGTATGTATCACACGACATATCCTACATATTTTTTTAAGTTAGTGTTTGTCGTACCGAATAAATAACTTTTATTAAATTTTACCATAATGTTCCATCCCGCGTTTATCGTCCAATATTTTCTTTGTCCACGCAAAACTCCCATCTCAACTGAAACGACCCGAATTTCCCATCTAAACCCACACAACAATGCCCTCTTTCGCTCGCCGTTTACCACACTCTCGGCACCCAAGGGAAGTGCCCTTGCTAACTTATGGTGGATCGTGTCTGCATTCTAACCCTCCCTAGACGCTGCTAAATATGACCGAAAGGACTAATTTATTTACAAAACACCTTTCCGCTGTACATTTTTGATAGCGCTAAGTGGCCATGCGGCGCCATCGTGTAATGCGTTTAATCTGAATATTAATAAGCGAACTCGGGCAGCGCCGATTCGAGCTTGAAACTGTCCCTTGTACGACACAATATTTGCTCGTTAGGGGTAAATAGTGAAAACGTGACGTTCGTGTAAATAATCGTCTTGGTTACAGCATGACCCGCGGGGGGTCGTCTTTCAAACATCCCGCTTTCGAATTAGTCGGAGCGTGTGGCGGAGATAAATTGAAGTAATTGTTCTCAGAGGGGTGTGCAATTTAAAAAATAATATATAATACGTACCTATGCAGCGCAGTGTAAAATTATGCAGAGTTGCAGGATGGACTTTGATGGTATTTACGCTAAAATTCACCCGAAAAGGATTCTACAATTCAGATTAGCTTTGCTTAAATTATAAAAAAAAATTGTTTAAAATAATTTCTAGAAATAAAATTAATGATGACACATCAACTTAATAGTTTGATGGAGCATATGCGCTAATTTAATATGAAAAAGAGTACGGGCCTTTTAATGTTAAATTTAAAAAAAAACTGTTGATATTGCATGACATGACGGTTTGATGCACAAGCTATAAAAAGATAAGACCCCCAACTATCTGCTACATTTAATACGCTCATACCTGAGAAGCAGAGGCTATCATGTTTCAGTAAATAATGAACACTCGATACCGCGTAAAATTGTAACTGGAGTTCCTCGGGGAAGTTTGCTCGGACCGTTTCTGTTTATCTTGTAAGCGAAGCATATCCCAACATTAAAAGACAATACGAGTTTATCTAGTATGTACATTAGCGAGTGCTACTCTTAAATCAACGGTCTTAAATCTACCGCAAATAAACTACAGAAATCTTTTGAAATCTTAAATAAATATTTTGAGATGTGGAAAATTGAAATCAAGCGGAATAAAACAAAGTCAATTATATTTAATAAACGTAGACAAAATTTGCCAAAGCCTCATGGCAGTAACGAATAATGAAAATCAAGCGTTAAATACTCAGGGTTCTATCTGGACTTCAAGCTATTATTTTGGAGCTTGCTGTCATTGCGGCCTTCAAACCGATATTTAATAGGAAGAGCACGTTACTACCAAAAATAAAAACTTGATATACAAACAATTATCAGGCCCATTTTAACATATAGTTTATTACAACATTTTAGTATTTCGCTCATTCTGGAGTACCACAGCGATACAATCTAGGTTCTCTGCCTTTTTGTTCTTTATTAACGACATACATTATACATATAATTTATTATATGCGGATGACCTGAAAGTGTTTCAGAATTCACTCTCTTCACATAAAGACACGGAGTCATTGTGGGGTGGTTTGATTGACAGTTTATCACATTGAATTGAAAGATTCACAGGCGCAACTTTCTTACAGCTAAGGTGGAAGTGTTTTAAGCAGAAATATAATACTTCCGTCGATGATTTGGGAGTGACGTTCGAGCAGAGGTAGAGTTTTTTTTATTAGTTTGCAATAAGGCGTTGGTGATGCTCGGCTTCGTTATGCGGAGCGCGTTTCACTCGCGAGATTCGCATTCTATGCGATATGCGAGTTCGTAGCGTCCTGGAATATGGCTCCATTGTCTAGAATCCAAGCGAAACGATTTATACTGAAAGAGTGAGGGTCATATCCGTATTTGTATCCTGACGTTTTTTAATAGGAGCTTTGGGATACAATTTATTGCATTTATAAAGCACTATTTAAAGTTGCTATAGGACGGTGTCTTTAATCCGTCAGTGCTTGATCGCGTCCCTTATTCTTGTTCGTTACAGCCAAGACGTCAGCGCTTGAAAACGCTCTTCTCGATAGCTATGAAGAGCTGGAAAAAATTATGTGGAATGGTGCTCATCAATTTTAGATGTGCCACATCGGTGTGAAGTAACACCAATAATGTTTTTTTTTATAAATTGCATTCAAAACATAGCTCAAAAATAATATATAATACACCTTTAATACATTTTATACATTAATAATTAAAAAACTTATTATTTTCATAACATTAAATTATAATAAAAAAAGGCCAAGGCACAATTATCTCTAGAGTCTGAAGAACATATATCGATGGGTTCAGTTCTTCAGCTAAATACAGTAGACCCCCCCCCCCAATAACACGGTAAATTGAAGACGTGCTATTTGGATGCCTGTTACTTTATGTGTGAATGAGCCAAAGGGAGGATATCTCACCACACGCGTCTGATTCGTACGTATGTATTGTAAAATAAATCCCCCAACTGCACGCACCCAAATAGCATGTTCCCAATTTACCGTGTTACTGGGGACCTACTGTATACTAAAATTATCACTTAATACAGTTAAATTGTAAAAGGTTTTTTTTGTTCGTTTCCTCTTAAATTATAACCACTAACGTTTTTATGTTATATTCTTATTTTTATTATGTTGCAGCTAATAATAAATCTGTAAACGTGTATTTATAAATTAGTAATATTTGTAAATTTTACTTATTGAAATTAACGTTTTGTAAAAATAGGACTGCTTATATATATTTTAAATGGTTCAGTACAATATTTGTCTTTGTGAATGAATTCGTTATAAGCAAATTCTAAATCATTACGCTTCACAAACTGTATTATATTTGTAGGTTTATTAAGGATTAACTCGAGGGTATGTTTATAGATATAAACTAAACATAAAAGTTATTTATGTATATATACATAGTAACAGTAGATAATAGTTACCATAAAAAGTTTTATTTTTTTTGGAAAATTTTATGAATTACGCATACAGATTTATGATTTTGTTAAACTAATATGATTTTGATTCAGTTCGTCATAATTTAATCTGTAACTTCATGTCGCTACCCTTTCTAGTGTGATAACAAAACCACTTAGAATAAATATTATATTTTAATTGAAATAACTGATGATGTAGGTAGAAAATTAAGGACGAACTTGCGATTCCATAAGATATTCGTAATTAATACTCTCAAGTAGTAATAATAACAAGCCGTAGAATAACGGTGAATTTAAAGTGGTAAAAGGCGAATAACAGAAGTCTTATATTCCTATGTAATAATGGCAGAAAAGCACTGCAAATTAATTATTTTTTACCGGATTAATATAATTTCAGTTTATTCTTCATGAAATAATATATATTACTAGACGCTTATAAAACGGTTGAAAAATTAAGTAATATGTATATAACTAAGAAAATTATGAGGCATACGTGAGCCATAAAAGAGATAAGAATGACCTTTTCTTTACAATGCCTTTCCCCTGTGCCGTTAGCTTGGGTTTTTATACACATTTTCTCAGTGTTTTCCTTATGACATTATGATATAATATTATCTATTTTTCTTCACGTGTGACGATGCGGTAATGTAATTTACGTATGTAATAAAATATACATAAAGTACCAAGCTTCTATTATATATATTAGTAAAATCATACGTTATTCAATTATTTGTCTCAGACGTATTTTAAGTATTGAATTAATTTAATTAGACATAATTTTAATAATATACACACAGTTCTATTTTATTAGGACGATGAACTTTTTTGTTCGTATTTATGGTAGCATTTAAAACAATGCCGACCTCCCCTTTAATTTAAATGCACCTGGAAGGTTTCGTCGTATCAATTACGCCAAGTTTTCATTATTACGTTCAACCTAGACCGCCTGAAATATTTCTGTAAATTATTAACATTCGACACAACCGTCGCTCGTTTTTATTTCGTTCGTGGGCGGTAATGGGGTGGGTAGCAGAAAGAGCTCTCCGTCGTTTTATTGGTTTTATTACACAAAAAGAGGGAAAACCCTTTACAGAACGTAGGAAAACGGATCTGCCGCAAAAATGTACATAATACTAACGTTTAGCTATTAATCTTTATAATGTATTTAATTTAATTTACTTTTAAATTGTTTTTTGTGTGTAAAGGTACTTGGTACTCGTGTACTATTTGATGTACTGATTCGTTAGATCAAATACGAAACTGATATTGCCCATGAGAGGATCAAAATTGAACATTAACTGTCAATCATGTACTTCTGGATGCTACTGAAGTAATCTGTATATAATAAAATTGTAATCGAAATAGTTGAGGGATGCATAGGAATATCATAGGAATATCTTCAACGAAAGAATGAAACCAAATAAAATCGAAGCTACGCTAAGCTACAGGATTTAGCTTCATGTTCTTTTTTCTATATTAATTGTTATTTTCTTGTCGAATAAAGTTTCTAAAAGTCAAGCCATGTTCGGTACTGAAACAAATTTATATAGTCCGTTATTTATATCTGTTAATTATTTTTTTGTACAATCTGTATAATGTATGCTTAAAAATGAATATACTTGCTTATTAGTGAAAGATATAACTCTTCGTACAAATTAATATGAAGTGGAAAAGTGAATAGATGACAAAACGCTAATGTGCGTACCAACGGACGTGTACGAAAAAGCAGCTAAACAACAAGACTGGCTTTGGCGTATTTGGCTTATCCCGTGCAAGCGCCGCAGGAGAAGAAAAACAATGGCGACGCTATATCGCACGTCAGACAATAATGGCGCCGGTGTTTCCTCAATTTTCCTTTCTTTAATCCTCGTTTGCGAAGCGGCGCTATATCAGAGCACGTTCGTTAATTAAACTTTGGCCGTTTTTTACGGCCGACTCGACGGCGTTTGCTCATTTAACTTTCTGTCGGCACCCCGTTATTTACTTTTCGGCGGCAGATTAAAATTTCAGTTAAGGGATTCCTTCTTTGGCGAGTTCGAAGCGAAAGTCGAAAGTACCGAAAAGAGACCATTTTCAATGAAAGTGTATACTTATGTATATTTTATGATTGTTCGAGAAAGAAATCAATTTTAAAGATCTAAAGTTTCTCTAAAACTTTTAAATCTTCCCACCCATGGTCGCACTTGGACGAACTGGAAGAAGATTTATTAAATCGTTTCATGTAACATCAATAATAAACGATAAAAATATTTTGAAACTAGCTACTATTTTAAGTTAGCGTTTTGCAGCCACCGCTTAATAAACTACAAATTAATTGTCAAATGCATTTTTTTTTAATTAAAAATATATTATATAATTTTAAGGTTTAGTAACCCTAAGGGATGTGATTTCGCAGCCAAAAGGACACAATTGGAAGCTAGTAATAATTTATTAGATTATATTACATATATTGTGATAGGCGAGTAGCATTTTCTCCGAGCAGTGGTGGAGAAGCTGGCGGAAGGATAATGTTCTGTGGATGATCCTAAGGGGTCTTGTAGGCGGCAGTGAGTGTGGAGGTCAGATCCTCTATATCTCTTAGGCCGTATCTTTGTTTTTCTGCCGGTGGGGGCGCGTCTGCCATTTGGGCCGAATCTGTCAAGTCTCCATTGGAGACCAGCCTTAAGTATTAAGGGTTGCAAAACTCGCTGACGAATCACAATCATGCAGCGATCATCCAGCCAATTGTGGCACTCACGTCTTAGAGAAACGAAATATGTATACGCCTTTAGAAAGTAACATTTGCTTGATGGACATCTCTGAGGGCGAGTTGTACAACGGGAATATTGTATATATTTTATTCGTAGCAAATAAATATTCATTCAATGCACCGGAAAATCCTTGCGTGTTATTTATATGAAACCCTTTTTTTATCAATCGAACGTAACGACATTTTTAACAATCGAAGTAACGACATTTTTATCAATCGAACAAGAAAATTATGTCCATTTAGATTTTGTTTACATTATAAATGACTTGGTTATGTTTTTTATTATCAAATGTTAACCTATATTTTACTTTTTCCCGCGGGACCAAGGCTCTGATCTCATCCCTTCGCCATTTCTAACCGCTTAAACTTTATGCGCTGTTATCTGAATTCAGAGTCAGATAAACAGTAAAAGTATTTGAGTACAACAATAAGATATTACATCTTTGTATCTATGGCATACTTAAAATGTCAAAAGTCGGAGTTTTCGATGTCGAGTACTCACGCTCTACAGTTTTAATTAAAAACTGAGTGAGAAAAAATATTCTATACATACAAGTTCGTGCATTCAAGCGCTCTACGACTGCGTCAAAAGCGAAACAATAAGATTGTCGTAATTAAAAGGTCGCAATTTTAATGGCGCCTACGCCAATACATAAATTTTGCTCGGACGAATAATAAAAAAATAAATTAAAACGACCCTGAAGTAATATTAACGCAGGAAAGAAAATTAAAAACCTGGAGTGTATTATTTTATCGTACGTTAGTACCGCGATACTAACTTACTTTACTTTATCGTTCAAAGTTGTCGCACGTTAAGGCACAGTTTGCGCTAAACCATTATAATGTGTGCCATTTGAAAATGCAACTTTGATGCAAATGAAGTTGTTTAAAGTCGATTTGAAAAATTCAGTTTTTTTTTGTGGAGAAAATTACATTATTATCTTTGATTGTATTTGAGCCGATGATTATCTCAATCCAATTTCACAGGATCAAAAAAAATAAATAGAATAAAGCGCTCATTATGAACCTATCTGACAATCGTACCAAGAAGTGTCTCCCGCATTTCCTTTGCGTAATAATAAACATGCAATCTAGATATTAAATACACATTAAAACATTACGTATAATTATATATTAATTTTACATACGTCTCAATTAAAAGTACTATTTTCAATAACTAACTTTTTATTCTGGTTCAGCTTATCCACATGTCAAAAGAAATATTATACAATACATATCCGCTCAGTTGCTCCCTTCTTTGTACTAATGCTTCAGTACTGACCATCAAAGAAATTAAGCGCTCTGATCTAAAATACGGCTTTGAGTAGTTGAGACGGAGCAGGGAGTTCTTTTGAGCCTAACTTTGGTTCCCGATTTCACTCCCGCTCTGATTCTTTAAAGATGTCGTCATTTAGTGATCTTTGGAAATGCACAAAAGTCACACATGTTCATAAAATGTGTGGCAAATTGTGCATACATAAATATGTATCAGTTGGTTTATGCTAAATTGTTCCATAAATACGTCTTTCATCACTTTTGGCAAGATTTCGTCCCGTCCATTCCACTGTAACTAATCTTCCGTCTTTCACCAAAATGGTGACAAAATATCTCAATTCAAGTATCCGTGTACACGGATTTTGAAAATGCATTCGACAAGGTTTGTCATAGGTTATTATTAAAAAAATTGTCGGATGATTTAACTCGGTTATTCTCGAGTTATGAGAGCGATCGAAGACAGTTTGTAATCTATGGCAGCCGATGTGAAAATAATATTTCACCTCTTTGAGGTTTCCTTGAGGGTTTAACATGGCCCCTCTGTTCTTCACGTTATTTCAGTAGTAACAAATTCAAGCTTCACTCTGTATGGAGATAACTTAAAATTGTTTAAATGCATCTCGAAATCACTTTTGAGAGCAAGTGGAGATTCCTTCTACACGTAAACTGCAACTGCGTAAATCTTTCAAGATGCTCGGGTTTTTTTATGAGGAACGCATATCACTTTCACGATCCTTTAGTTATTCGTGTATGACACTTTAGTTTGCAGTATTTAAAATCGCGATCTAGAATTTAGACCGAATAACCAAATTTTCCCTCTTAATCGAAAATGTTTTTGAGATACTAATCCGTTCTTGTATTCCAGCACCTTTCTTATAGGAGCGTTTGGATGTGATTCGCTGAGTTCTCGCATTATTTATTCAAACTACTGAGGGGTTCTGTCGACAATCAAATTATTCTAAAGAAATTCCAGTTTTGAGTTTCATCAGAATCACGATCGCATCCTCTTCTAATGCTCAGGAAGTTTGTACTAGCCGACTCGCCTATGATTGTCGCCACCCGGCTCTTCAATACGTTGAAATTGCATATTTATCTGTTTAATGGCAATTACGAGGAGCTGGTTCAGTTCATATAGTTTAATTTTAATATTCATTTTTTTTTCTATTTCTTACCATGGATTATTTTTTGAGCGTATTGTAATAATACAATGTATTGTTTATTTATTTGATCATCGTGACGCATTGGGATAACCTGTTAGAACATGATGGTCTTAATTTAATTTAAATAAATAAATAAATATAAATATTATCGTTTGCACGATTTTGTCTCTATATAATATGAATATTTATACAATAGTATGTTCATATTTAAATGAAATGCAATAGCGACCGCCTTAAGTTTTTCAGTAAATAAGGTTTCACAAAGTAATTCTCCTCCATACATATGCAAATTCGATTTTAGTCTTTGTAAAGTTTCCAAAGTCAAGAATTGTTATACAATGTTCGGCTTAAAGTATTTTGTGCTATGAGCTCGACGCAAATTTACTTGGAAAAATTACGACATAATTTTGAAGGCCGTGTTTTATTATAAAAATATTGTATAAATATAGAGAATTTTCGCTCGCCTTACAAAATCCTTTAGACGTTTCTTATTATCATATTGTATTTTCCCTTCTGCGTTCCAATGTAATTAATTTGAAAGCCTTACTTTTCCTTGCTCTTAAAGTGTCAGTTCGATGCAGCAACATGCCTCTGTTTTTGCTCTATAAATTTTATTTTTTTATTTTTATAAGGCTGCCGTTACAGGTGATTTACTGTACTAAAATAGATAATATATTTTTTTAGCTGACTCATATATATACATTTTAAAAATGTGTGCTTTTGAGCGTAGTCGTTTTGGATTATTATGATCGAGATTCTTGTGAAGTATTTTATTTATTCAAGCGTTTCGCGTGTTCCGTCAACCCTTTTCGCTTGAAAGCAAGAGACAAGAAATCATTTCCCAGAAGGCTCGTAAAAAATGTATGGATTTCTTGCCATTTTTCAAGATAGTTTCGGTTAGTTGAGCGCACAGAGCTTTTCGCGCACATCCGTATATTATTATGCGCGACAAAAAGAAGCAGATAACAGCGCCATCTTCGGCGCATGAACCGCCATTGATTAAGCGTATTTTTAGAATGTTTATTTGTGTGCTCGCTTTCAGATGCCACGACAGATTTAGATAAATATACTCGTAACACTCATTATTACAATAGCATTTTTTTTTAATTAAATTGCAAATTAGCAGAAATTTCAACTATAAATATTGTTATTAAAGATATTAATAACATACAAAGTAATGAAAGAAAAACAAATTAACCGAATTAGGTATACTTAGTTTCTTGCATTAAAATATATTTTCTAGGGTATTAATAATTAAATGTGATATAATACGAAACTACAATATTTTATCAAAGAAACGTTGTTAGAGTATAAATGTATACGCTTCTTAAATTATATTGGTATTTAATTAATAATTAATTATAAACAGATATGCATTATTCGGCTTTTTTTAGTTAAAAAGTCGTTCCACTGTATCGAAATCCCAATATTGCATTACAAAAATATATTCTTCCGTGTTTTCCGTTTTTATCCGGTAAGCGTCATGAAACGAAAATTCTCGTCCCCCGCATACAAAGTGCTAACATATATATATATTAATAAATAAAATTAAAGTTGCTTCTCTGATGTTATTATTTGTTATTAAAAACAATATTTAAGTGTTGATTATTATCAAAGATTGAACACTGATATGTAATAAGTGGATTTCAAATCTTTTCGTAGTGAGAAATTCGATATTATATCATGTTTTTTTAGGAAAAGTTAAATCTAATTTATTTTTGTAATAAGGATTCTACGTATTGCAATCGTGCGATGTAATCAGAACAAAAGTTAATCGGATTATATAATCGTGCGATATAATCAGCTATTAAAAAATGTTTGCGCTGAACGAACCAAATCTGCTTCCTTTATCGTGTTTTTTTGAAATAACTGTTAGATGCTCAAGTATTTTTATTTTGCAAAGTCACTAAATGAAATGTTAAAAGTTGTATATGTATTTTGATAATAGCATCCATAAATTTATTTAAGATATTTTAAATGTAAGCAATAGAAAATTAATTACACTTCAAAAATAAAGGCATTTAAAGAATATATTGTAAAACTGTGGACTTGCATCATTATTTTAGAGTAACACTGAATCTAAGAACTTAGGGCAAGTTGAAATACTTTATCTTCACGATCGTGGTTCTTAAAATATTCTTCTGGCTAATATCGCATTGATTTTATCAAAGCTTATTAATATAATTTTTTGTAGCAGAAGCAAGTTTTCATAATTTTTAGAGAAGGGTTTTGTTATGCCCCTAAAATTTTACTAATCTTCTATTTCCTTTTTAGAATCTAAAAAAAATGTTCTTTATTTAATACTTGAAAATATCCTCTCCCAAACAATATTCAGGAATATTTAAAAATTGTTTATAGTTTATGGTTTCTATTTGCAGACAAAAAAATGTAATTTTATTTTAACACCTCATGCTTGGGGTTTTTTAATAAAAAAATAACCAAAAACAATGTTTTAATATAATATATTATAATTCTTTTTATATATATAATTCGTTCTGTTTTCGAGGAATATGTTTCGTCTTCTGCTCAGTCTCTTCCTTCTTCATGTTCTTGGTCTTCAGTACTGACCATCAAAGAAACTGAGCACTCAACTGAGCTTAAATACGGATTTATTAAATTAAAGACAAGGCGTTCTTCTGGACTTGATTTAATTCCCGATTTTATTTTTAAGGGTTGCGAAGTCAGTCTCGCTGCTCCTCTAAAATGTATTTATGATCTGATTCTCAAGACATCATCATTTCCTGATCTATGGAAATGCACAAAAGTCACCCCTATTCATAAAAAGGGTGACAAATTATATATAAAGAATTATAGACCAGTCGCAGTGTTGTCAGCTCCTGCTAAATTATTTGAAATAATTATTCATAAATATCTCTATAATCACTTTCGGCAAGTTTTGTTAGACCAACAGCACGGGTTTCGTCCTGCCCGTTCCACTGTTACTAACCTTCTGTCGTTCACCAAAACGGTGACAACTTCTCTCGATGCGGGAATTCAAGTAGACGTCGTGTATACAGATTTTGAAAAAGCCTTTGACAAAGTTTGTCATAGGTTATTTTAAAAAAAATTGTCGAACCTCGGTTGCTCGGATAATTTAACTTGGTTATTCTCGAGCTATTTAAGTAATCGTAGACAGTTTGTAACCTATGGTGGACGATTCTCAAAAGAATATTTTACCCCTTCGGGGGTTCCTCAAGGATCCAATCTGGGCCCTCTGCTTTTTGTGTTATTTATTAATGACATAAATACAGCAATTACAAAATCAAGTTTTCTTCTGTACGCAGATTATTTAAAATTATATAAATGCATGACTCCTTCTCTCTACAAAGTGATTTAGACTCTCTATGGAGATGGGCTTCCGTTAACCGTCTGCCCTTTAGTGTCGGAAAGTGCCATACTGTGTCATTTTCTCGATCCCATTCGCCATCAGCTTATTTCTACCATCTCGGTGGTAACATTTTGACTAGAGAAACTTCCATTAAAGATCTCGGAATCACTTTCGAGAGCAAATGGAGGTTCTCTCTACACATACACGACGTCTGTGATAAATCTTCCAAGATGCTCGGCTTTGTTATGAGGAATGCCTTTCACTTTGACGATCCGTCAGTTATTCGCATCCTCTATGACACCTCAGTTCGTAGCATTCTTGAATCGGGATATATAATTTGGAATCCCCGAATAGCCAAATATTCCCTTTTGTGGAAAAAATTAAAAAAAGGTATTTAAGATACCTTTACAAAAGGACATTTGGTTATTATCCGTACCTATATCCCAGCGCCTTTCTTTTAGAAGCGTTGGGATACGATTCGCTGAGATCTCGCAGAAAGTTGTATGTCACTAAGCATTTTTTCAAATTACTAAAAGGTGCTGTCGACAATGCAGCTATTCTCGAGGAATTCCAGTTTTGGGTTCCGGAACATTTTCGAGAATCACGATCGCGTCTTTTTTTGATGGCCGTTAGGACTAGGACGTCCGCACTTGCCGACTCGCCATAGCTGTGGCCACCCGGCTCCTTAATACGCTGGCATTACATATTGACCTGTTTAATGATAGCTACGAGGATCTGATCCAGTTTGTATCATTTAATTTTGATATTTTATATTTTTTTGTTATGTTTATTATTTTAAAGTATTGTTCTATTTATGTATATATACGTTTTTTTGTTTTGTAAATTTAAAATTTGTCTTCGATCATCGTGGCGCATTGGGGTAATCTGTCAGGCCACGATGGTATTAATTTAATCTAAAATAAATAAATTATTTTTTACATAATTTTAAAAGAAAAATAGTTGAAAAATAAAACACAGAGTAATGAAAAATGCAAAAAATACTTAATTCGAAAACAAATTTTGTTTTCGAAACACGCGAGCGTCACTCGGGCTGGTGCGAATCGACACATGCACCGCGCGCGAGTTTATCTCGTTCAAAAGCATTAATTGGTTAAATATACTATACGTTGATATGCACATATTGTTATATGCTATTGGAAAATTGTAAGTGGCATTTTTTATGCGTAAGATAGCACATATAGTATCGTACTAGTTAAAAAATCAATGGAGAGTAAAAGAGAGTTATTTACAAATCTTTTCGCTAAGTTGTTACTCGTTTGTGTTGTAAATTATCAAAAAATCACAATATTTTTGTTTTATTTCGGTGCTGTCTTCATCTCGACAATATATTATATCGTTCTTATTTCTGCAAAAAAATATTAAAACAATGAAAGCTCGACAATGAATAGTATTAAGGCGGATGATTTATAGTCCTGAAACAAGCCTTTGTTCATCCGATTCACATATAATAGATATATATTTATGCATGTATATCTCAGTAAGTGAATTTCGCCATTGCGCAGTAGTATGTACTATTAATCAGATTCGTTTCCGCTACGTTTGCAAAAGCGAATTTTAAATTTGGTTAGCGAAACGTCTGAAGCGCTGCCGCGCGTTTAATAAATTATTTATTATCAAAAATGGCGTCCTTTGTAATGCGCCATTAATTATAATAAGAAACGGATCGATACTAACGTTCTTGTGTGGTAGGTATGTTTGCGTGATTCAACTTCGATTTACATATTGTTAAATTTTAATGTGTATTATTAACATTTTTGCCGTATGAGTTGCTTTACTGTGATATCTGCAAATGTGGTTAAACTGCGTGCGGATCAATAGAAGCCAATTAAACTTAGGAAATGTTGGGTCAAAGATCTGAACTCCCTTTAGAATATAACGCTTACCTAGGTATGTGAATTTATAGCAATCGGCGACAGGAAGTCTCGAGAAACTCTAACAAGCTCGTGTACTCAAAGTCATTATACGTATTTCATGTGAACTACAAAGTAGTTGTAATAGGAGCTTACAACTGAACCTTGATCGTTTGAAAAATTATTCTTGTGCTATATTTACATCGACATAATGAGTTCTAACGGAGTCCTTTGAGCTATTTTTAGCTTTAATCAAAAATATATTTTATCGTTTCAGGTTATTTTGGTGAAATGGAACGAACCATATCAAAAGCTGGCTTCGTGCGATAGCTCAGGAGTGATTTTCGTCTGGATCAAATACGAAGGACGGTGGAGCATAGAGCTTATAAACGATAGAAACACCCCAGTTACTCACTTCTCATGGTCACACGATGGACGAATGGCGCTAATTTGCTATCAGGTATGCCTTTAAAAATATTTTATATTGTTGAACGATTCATTTATTAAATTATCTTTAGGATGGTTTCGTCCTCGTGGGCTCCGTAGCCGGTCAACGATATTGGTCCTCCATGCTGAACCTCGAATCTACGATAACCTGTGGCATTTGGACGCCAGACGATCAACAGGTCTATTTTGGAACGACCTCAGGTCAAATTATAGTGATGGATGTCCACGGAGCGATGGTATCACAGGTTTGTTAGAATAATTTTTCAATCAAATCGAATGCAAAGTTGATTGCAATTTTTATTATCGATTCAGGTGCAACTAGGTTCGGAAGTCGGCATCACGAACATGGCGTGGAGTTGCGAAAAGTTCAAGATGGAAGAAGGCGAAGACACCGAACCGGGTGTGACCAACGCTTCTGAGAGATCTTTCGTTTTAGCTTGCAGCTTTCAGAACGGATACATCTACCTGCTGAAAAACTATGACGATGTTTCGCCCATACACGTCCATACAGAATTCGACGGAAGATACATGGCGATGGAGTGGTCCAACTCTAGAGAGCTTTTGGCCGTAGCTGGCGTGCTTTTGGAAGAAGAAGGGAAAATTCTAGACCCGCCCGTTTATCAAAATATGATTAAGTTTTATTCGGACTGCGGCATTCTACTGTATTGCACGGAAGTTCCCGGTACTCAGGTATGAACTCAGTCGGTTATTTGGGTTAGAAAGATTTCAACCGAATATATGTTTCAGATGCCAGTTTCCGCGATGACTTGGGGTCACAACGATCGCAGGGTTTTCGTGGCGACGGGGTGTGGGGTGCAAGTGGCTAGGGCTTGGAGACGATTAGGTTCTTTACAATTGCTGGCACGGCTGAGGGTTAGAGCTGCTCTGAGAAGACACGCTCATCTGGCAGCTTTGCCGTTACCACCGCGCATGGCTGCCTTAGTTGCGACTCTCTTCACGCACACTATATCAGTAAGCTCTCAAATATCAAATCTAACTATTAGATACTATTTTGATAGCATAATAAAAGCATACGTGTATTAGTGTTGTGTTCCAGAAGCATCGGCTGTGCGCGAATTCGTAAGCAGGGCCGCCAGAATGGGTAGATTGCATTGCACCATGTTGAGGAGAAGCGGAGATAGCAATAATACGGCTGGAAACGCCGGAGGAGCCGGTGTTAGTTATACACTTTACTTAGAACATTTAGGCGGATTAGTTCCTTTGTTGAAAGGCAGAAGGATCAGCAAGATTAGACCTGAGTTTGTAATATACGATCCACAGTATGAAGGTGAATAGTCATAGAGGCATATATTAAATCTATAAATTATGTTGTTATATGTATATATTGTTTAACTTCAGGTGCTGACTCTGATGATATACATTGGTTCCGAGTGAGATCATCCGGTGAAGTAACTTGCAGTTCGAGCAGCAGTGGTAATTCTTCGGCTCATAGCAATTCAAGTTCCTCTTCACATGCAGCACCACATTATCCAATGACTGATTCGTCGGACAGTGATAAAGATGAGGGTATGTATTTAGTATTATATGATATAATAATAAGTATTAATCTTATTGTGTTAATATTAGGTTGTAGTGGATCTCCACGACTACAAAGGCGAAAGAAAGGAAGGCATAGAAGTACTAAAAGTCAGCCTCCAGTCGAAAAGGAAGTCGTGGAAAGTGTTGATGAGCTTACTTACATCGATTCTCTGCCAGAAGTAAATATTTTTTTATTAACGTATTGTACTGCCCGAGCTAAAATAGTGAGGTACCCTACTAATACATATTTATAATTCGAGAAAACATAGTTTATCTATGTTTAATACTTAGTAGGCCCTCTCTAAATTTTGATTCAGCTGCAAACCTTTATGACGTATACGGAGATAATTTTCTTCTATAATAGATCCATTAGTGAATTTAATTATTTTTTAATTCATGTGACCTCTTACATGGACATGATTCCTACCTTTACTGCTTCCGTGCAACCTCAGATCATAATGCTTTCATCTACATGCTTGACTGTATTTACGACGCAATAAGCATGATATTCTTTACCGATTCTTTGACGTATGTACGTTCATGCGTAAAGTATGATCCAACTTCAGTTCACGAACTTATTTAAAAAAACACACACGCAAATTTAAGGACATCTTCGGATTTTTTTATTAATCGAACATTTGATGTATTTAATTAATTATGAAAAATATTATAAATTAAATTTCGATGACTTTTTCGTAGACATAAAAAACCGTTAAGTCATATGATCTTGACGACCAGTTGACGTCACTAAAACGTGAAATAATGTGCACCAAAACATCCAACGTTGCATCAGATGTGTAGTAAGTTGCGCCATCTTGTTGGCTTCACATGTCTTCCACGTCAATATCTTCAATTTCGTGCCAAAAATAATCGGTTATCATGCGCATATAGCGCTCACCATTGACTGTTACAGCCTGACCTTCATCGTTTTCAAAAAAGTAAGGAGCAATGACGCCGCCTGACCACAATGCGCACCAAACAGTCACTTTTGGGCATGTAATGGTCTCTCGTGAATCACATGAAGATTTTCCTCGCCCCATATGCGGCAATTATGCTTATTCACACACCCAGAGAGGCAGAAATGTTGCCCATCAGAGAAGAAGATTTTCTTTAAAAATTCAGCATCAACTTCCTGCTGCTTTAACGCACAATCTGCGTAAATTCTTTGTTGTTTATGATCTCTGGGCTTCAGTTTTTTGTTATCAGAATTTTATACGAGTCCAGATTCTAAATGCGCCAAAGGGAGAAAAGCCCAAAAGCTGCGAACGCCGACGAATCGGCAATACCGGGTCTTCGGCCACACTTTAACTTATAGCAGTAATATTCTCTGTAATTAAATACTATGAATTTTAATGAAATCTAAATATTAAAAAAGACTACTCACTACCAATTTTCGCCCCCCCCCCCCTGGAAACGACTGAAATAACGTCCCTGATTCTAAGAATTATCCCTCAAAGAAAAAATTTAAAAACTTCTGTCTATATTAATTTTCTTCCAGTACCATCCGGTATTTACTGACCCATTTTAATGTTTTGGATAATATTTGGTCAGGATATGCAGTTGTAAAGAATTATGCATTTTAATGGGTGCCTCACTATTATGACTATGTGTATTGTCTTCTCATATATTTAGTTTTTTTTTTTAGGATGTTCCGTTGGTAGAAGTAACTTCAAACATCTGGGGTACAAAGTTTAAAATTCACGGTTTGGCTAAAAATATACCAGCAAATCTTGGTCAAGTCACGTATAAAACTTCTTTGCTTCATCTCCAACCGAGACAAATGACTTTAGTTATGACCGAGTTGAGAGATAATTTACCGATAGGTCCAGATCCTAATTTTAATCCGAACATATTCTCCGAGGACGAAGAAGAAGTCTTTCAGCCAGCCGGAGAGCACCCGTCCCCTTCTCACAAAAGTAGAAATGCAAATTACGACAATCCTACAGTAATAGCGCCCATGTCTCCTAGAGGAAACATATTATCACGTGCCAAATCATCGCTCTTTCACCAAAACAACCAACAACAACAAAACGAAGCAACTTCAACGACGAGCAACAACAACAATCTGATGCCCGCATTGGCTAGAGCCGAGTCGTACGAAGATGAATTCCCATATATAGACTTGGCAGAGATGGTTAGTTATTGTGAATCTTTAAGAGTTAACGGAACGTCAAAGACCGCTATGAATCAAGCTGGATATAGTAGAAGTCAGATCAGAGAAGGAAATGATTCAATTTTACCGCTCAACACGCAGCATTATTCCAGTAGTTCCGTCAGAAGTCATTCCAGTCCTATCAGCAACGGGAATTACAGTCCAAGCTGCGGCATAATTAGAAGCGGTCCGTCATCAAGCTCTCAGCGGAGCGGTTCTTCGCACTGTCCGGGCAGACATGCCATATCACCTTTGTGCTGCGAAGGTTCCGTTCCGACACTACAATCGCCTAAGAATGCAGTGGCTCCTAGTGATATAATATTTGACCGTCCTCCTGCGCAAACTATGATGTCTTATCATAGTTCCGGCTCAGACTTTTCTCAAAATATACAGCAAGTAAAATCTAGCATATCAAATTCAGAATGTCACAATCATCAATCGTCGTTCAGTTTGTCATTAGATCATAATAGACAGGTGTTAATCAAGAAAATGGAGTCACACATAGAGAATAGGATCATGAACGGAAATAAGTCGGACCCAACGTCGACTCAAGCTAATGTACACATTCAAAATCAAAAAAGTACAAATACATTGCATCACGAAACATATCCTTCAATATTTAAACATTGCAATATAAAAGAAAAATCACCTTCGCCGTCATATGATTATAAAAAAGACGATTTGAAATACATAGACGAAGAGTCCATAGGAACGTTTCCTTCTGAAGTTTCCGTCGAGAGTTCCTGTAGTCGTAAAATAACGTCAGGCTTGCCCGTCGGAAGCGCACCCATCGCCGATAAAATGATCAGGAGCTGCAGCGTCGGATACCTAGACGTGGTACAATCTCAGTTAGTTCCCTGCGAAGTGACGCTTGCCATGCTGCGCAAAGAAGCACCTAAAAGACTGGTTTTGGTCAATAAGAAGAAGCAAAACTGTAATAGGCGTAACATGAAAAAGCACAACGTTCAGAGTGCCAATTTCAAATTGCACGAGAGTAGAACTCCGAATTTGAAGGGTTGCGGAAAATCAAAGAGCTTGGATTCGAGCGACATGTTTTTGATAACGCACACCTTGAACGACATTACACCGTTGCCTACTAACATAGAAGAAAGCTGTAAAACTTTAGTAGAAGAGAACAAATACGAAACTATAGACGTAGTTAAGTCACCTACGGATAAGAGTAACGAAGATTGTAGTAATATTTCCAATAATAACGTTAGTATAAGTAGGCCTAGTAAGAGTAGTAAAGAATTTCCTAAACTTAGTTTCTTTACAAATTCTAAAACTCCTTTGAAGAGCAGAAGAAAGAAAGATTTGCCCGTGTGTAGTTTGTGCAAGTGCATCACGCCTTCGTCGGCTGCGAGTACTTTGCAAAATGCTGAGAATTACGTGTGCTGTGCTTGTTTGAATCCGACCGTATCTAGTACTCCGAGCAAAAGATCTAAAGGCGGTTTTAGAGAGACTAAGTATTCATCAGGATCGGATAAAAGCAGAAGTTCCAGTCCAAAACCTGGTAGCAATGCGAGCGAGATCGAAATAGGTAATATTTAATATAATATTTTAAATGAAGAATAAGTAATGTTTTTTTATGTGGCAAATAGAACGTGCAACGACTCCAAGCCCGGTTGAGCAAAGAGGCGGAACGACTCTATCGGGAGCAGCTCTAGCAACTTTAGAACAATTGTTGTATAGAGTGAGAGATAGAGGAGGTTTAAGCGGCACCGATACTCCTCCTTCTTCTCCAGCGCCCAGATCAAGATTACCGAGATCTTCGCCAGCGAGTCCGGCACCATCTAAGAAGAACAAACGGACTGCTTCAGCTTCTCCCATTAGGTTTCTATTTTTGTTTATTACATATAAATACTAATAATAATTTTAGGAAACCGATTGATTTTAGGAAACATATACTCAATTCGCCATTACTGGGGAGGCGTAGAAATAAGAGTAAAAATCAAGAGAGCTCGGACGACGAAATGGGTACGTTTTCCGGAGACGATGTCATCAATGGAAAGAATTACAGGGATCTAGAAACGTTCCAGAAGGCGCAGTTGCGGCAGAAGGTAATATAAGAACAAGAAAATGTGTTTCTATTGGTTCACTATTGATAAATATTTTTTTATTATAGCTCAAGCGGGGTAAGATAGAACCGATAGGCAACGGAAGCGGTTGGAATTCGCAGCCAAGTGCGCCTGTACGAAGGGAATTTGTGATGCACAATAAAGCGCCCATGTGGAACGAGAGTAGTCAAGTGTACCAGCTGGACTTTGGCGGTAGAGTGACGCAGGAGTCGGCTAAAAATTTCCAGATAGAATTCAGGGGCAAACAGGTATTTAGATAGTATAATAAAAATTGTCGATGAAATCTATCTATACATTCAAGAGCTTATGCCAGTTGTAGCACATTTATTTAACTAAGTTGTCAAAATAACGGATAAAGAAAAAGCTACCAGTTCTTTAGTTAAGATTTAAGTCAATTACCACAGCACAAATTAACTCTCAAGGTTGGTAGTCCTATTACACTACTGAAAAAATGTAATCGGTTAAAACTTGTACGGTTGGTTACAATACCATTTCTTAAATAGCAAAATACCATTGATTCAATTCCCTATTTGTTGTTGCTTAATCCTAAGTCACAAATACAGTCGCGCAATATGACAGGAATTTAATAAAATACTTTCCTCGTGCATCTAAATTAAAGGATAAAATATAACCGGGAACACTAAACTAGTGTTTTAAAGATGTTATGATTTTAAAATAAAAGTACGTATATTATTATAATAATTTGTTTACAAGTTTATTTTATATTAAAAAAAATATTTATACATATACTAAGAGTCAGATCATCAATTCTTGTTCTCTGCTGCTAGATTTATTTATGCACCGTTACTACTAAAAAGCAACTGCGTTCCAAGAAAAATAATTGGTGATCAGACCTTTATTTATTACTATTGTTTTTTTTACAAAGTGTATTTTCAATTTTTTAGGTGATGCAATTTGGAAGGATAGATGGAAATGCTTACACTCTCGATTTCCAATATCCTTTCTCCGCACTGCAAGCGTTTGCCGTCGCTCTCGCCAACGTCACACAGCGTCTGAAATAATTTATTATCTATATTAAAAATTAATATACTTATAGACTTAAGTTGAATTTTGAGATATAGAATCGACTCTCGAGCCTAAAGATCAACATCAATTTTTTCTATTCTTCAACATGTTAACGAAATGTTCCGACTTGGAATTGAGTATAGAATAAATAATGATATTCTACGAAGATTGAGTTTGTTATATACATACATATTGTGTTTAGGTGAATTTTTTTATACAATTTTAATTGATTTCTATGTATATATAAAGTGCATAAATTATTGTTTTATTTAATAACCAGAATTGAATGTTGTTCATTGTGTTTGTGTGAATAAAAAGCTTTATATTACAGTTATAAATTAACCATTAATATTAACGAAGCCAAGGACATTATATGGCTGAATGTTTATTTTTTATTAATTTTCGTTATTGAATGTTGCATGGTTTTAACGTATCTAAATATTGTTGTTTATTCGTATCTGGATGCAAAATATTATATAAACTGGAATCCTACTATAAACGCTTTATGAATTGATTGCACTTTTATCTTATTAAATAAATAATATTGAGAATATAAAAAATATATAAATATTTTATATAATTAAAAATCGTACCAATCAAAATGCCGTATACGTGTCCTGGCATTGTGTAAATTATTAGCGTAATTATTGTAAATGTAAATAATATAGTGAAAAAGAATAAAAATACTTTCATAAGCGTAATTCCAAAGACTATCGTTGAAGATCAGCAATCGATTGATATTTATACAAGTTTTGTTTATGTTATTGAATGTTTTCCTCTAGACGGTAATAATACGTAACGTAAAGTTACTCCCTTCACATATCACAAGTTTTTATTTTAAGTTTTTAATCGGTGCCTGATCACTTTATTCGTTTACTGTTATGATATTGTTGTTGAATATTTTGCATCTTTTATTTATTTATATTATTTTATTGTTAGATTGAAAACAATGTCTCCTAGCATGTATAGTTTTGTATGTGATAGAATTATTATTAAAACAAATATATATTATATAGAACTTTTTGTATTGTTGTAACGTGACTAGTTAACATAAAAAATGTGTAGAAATTATTTCATCGATGTTACATGATGATGCGAATACATAAATTTATATTTAATCCACATACACATATCTATGTGTCGTCTTTTTGTGATAGTTTTATTAAAATATAAAATGAAATAGGACTGATTTTATTTGATCTCTATAGTAGATTAATTAAATTTTGTTGCATATTTAATTGATGTATTCATAATTAATTATATTTGGCAGTTTTTAATTTATTTATTATTAATAAATTGAACATTCAAACACATTTCATACGAAATATCATAATCGAACCGTCCACGACGTTGATAAGATTAATTTTGACGACTGACTTGGATTCTAAAGTACGAAATGTAAAATTGATACGATAATTTCCAAACTTGTCGTCTTTTTGTGTGAATCGTTTTATTTATACATTCCATCTATGTTTTACGACTGTTGTAGACAACCTATTAAAAATGGCCACATTTGAGTGTGTCAGCTTTTTTGCAGCGTTGTTTTTGTTATGAAAAAATATTGGCGGTTATTTTTAAAACACTTTTTAATAAATTCATATTAAAACATTTTTCTAAAAAAATGTGTTTTTATTTATAATAATTTGAACTGTGATGTAAATATGACCTTTATGTTTTACAATAAAATTTAATTTATTAAAAAAACAATAAATAACTGTGTAAAAATTTATTTCCATCAATTACTCAACGATGTTAATTTACGCAAAACACTTCATTATAACTCGCAATTATCAGTGATTCATTTAGTGTATAAAAATATTTGATTTATTAAAAACACATTATGCAATATAATGCCCATATATAAATAATAAAGCAAAACTTTACAAGTTTCATGAAATGGCATTGCTTTAAATATATTATAATGTTCCTGGCAATAGTCTGAACTAAAAGCAGCGATCGGGTAAATACGTATATAAAGACATAATAAATGTGTCGCACGATTGATGAAACCTTAACACGTAATTTTTATTTTATATAAAAATCAATTATCATCCTCGCTTTCACCCGGTACGTAATCGTCGTCTTCTTCGTCAGTTATGTCGAGGTCCTCCAGATCTTGGAACAAAGATTCGTCTACTTTGACAGCATCGCCTGAAAATTTTATTTTAATTTAATTTATGTATAATTAAAATTGTGGTGGATAATATAAAATTATTACCATCATCGAGGAATTTAAGGTCGGATTCATTCAGAGTAGTATCGCGCAAGAACAACTCTTTACCCGTGAGCTTTCTGTTTTCTTTGTACTCTTTCTCCCTTCTGGACGCAATGCCAGTTTCTAATTCAAAATTATTTTTCCATGCTAAAAATGTTTCGACCGAGACTCTGGTACCTTCGAATCGTTTCTGAAAATACAGTTTTATTATACAGAGGAGTAACTGTGGGTCTATTTTTTATCTAATATTATATTATAATAAAATTCGTATTATATAAGCATTAGAAACGCGGGGTTGGTGATACTTTTTTTACGTTTGTGTGATTAATTATTTTATAGTATTAAAAATACTAATGACGATTTATATATTCTACTTAAGGAATTAGTGAGTGAATTTTTTGTTAAATTATCATATATACATACATATTTTTCTTATATTGTCTAATTTTATACTCAGATTATTTTCGATATTTCACAAGTCATATTCAAAAAACACTACCTTCAAAATCAACATATTTTGTATATAACTAAAGATGTGTTATATTTTAAATAAATGTATATATTTTTCCAACTCTTTAAATGGTTATTGAAGTATTACACATTACAAAAAATAAAAAGCATTAATTAAAAATAACTATGAAATAAATTATAAAACTATTTTGAATAAACAGTAATTATGTAAAATACTACTAAAACCTGAAAAAGCATGGAATTAATCAACAATTTAATGAATTCGTAGTTAATTTTGTTGTGGCATATTCTTTCGATCGCGTCTATAGCGTTTTGTTTGCTTGGTGGGTTGTGCAATCGAATTTTCCAAGGTGAATCAATTGTCAGGATCACCCGTAATTATTGTCCCTCATATTTATTAAGAATTGGAGTTATTAAAAGAGGAATTATGCAGATATCATTAATATTACTGAAACAATATTCACTAAAACTATTAATTACTTAAATAAGATAGGATCAATGCCAAATTTATTTCATGAGCAGGTACCACATAGTCAAATATACACAATTTCAACTCTATCATTACAGTTACATACTCCAAAAAATCTAATAAGATATGTATTAAACAAAAACAAGGAGTCTGGTTCTGCCCTGAATCATCTGGATTGGTCAAAATATTGGAGACTAAGAGGGACGTTGGACTACTACTTCTGTTAGGACATCAAAACTTCTAGTCAGGAATTTGATCACAGAACTTCAACTTCGCTTCCGACTTGGAATGACGAATTGGGTTAATTTCAATACCTTAGCGAAATTAAAAAATATAGAAAAGTTTATTTAACAGTAGTTCAGTTGTTTTTGATTCGTGATTTTATTTTTATTTTAAAGCAAAAGCCAATTTCGAGTAATAATCCAGATTTGGTGTGAAGTTTTTGTTTAGAACCAGAATTTTAAATAAAAATAAATTAATGTCAAAAATAGAAATTAATATTGTATATATTTACTCTCTCCGCTTCTTCATCTGCTAGTTTTTTCTTGAGAGCTCCTTCTTCCATATCTTTCTTAATTTGATCGGATTTGGTCTCTAGCCATTCTTGACCGGCGGCCGCTAAAGTGAATACCATAACCATACCTAAATTTTCTTTCGCCTGCAATTCAATAAAATCGTCAAAGACAGCACATATAACTGTGCACACGACAAAGAATAAAACATTACTAGTTCAATTAAGTGTTGTCTTAATTGTTCCTTATCACTATCTTCTAAGTTTTCACTGTCTTCAACTTGTATATCGGGAGGCTCGTCTGGATAAGTACGCGTATGCGTAACTTCGAGACTGCATAGTAATCCCGGGTCTTCTTCGGCAGCTCTCAACTTAATTTTCAGTTTTCTTGGGTAATTTGCGTTGATCACTGTTTTAGTAAGTGAAGGAAACGTGTAAATGAAAGATTTTTTTTATAAATAAAGCGCATTTTAAAAATTGACTGACCCTCGATATCATCGCAGTATATGGATTCAAGCGTGTCCAATTCGCTGGCTTGTTCCTCTTCATAGTCCATGTTTGCAGCTTCAATCAGATGTCACGATCCATGCCGGCCGCAAACGGATGTTCGCGAACCTGACTCGTGCGTTCGTGAACATACGTATTGGATCTTTGATACCAGAGTATTATAAATATTTATTATCGTAAGCGATATATTAATTATTATGTGATATGAATTATAGTATATAAATATGAATATTTTTATATTATTAATTATGTGCTCATTTTTTTTTTGGTAATACATAAAGATGATATGGAAAAATAATTTTTGCTGTAATTGCAATTTTCTCAAAAACTGGTCGATTGAACACCGTCCCATTTAATCTCTTGAATGGATTATTGTATATTTCATCCAACAAGTCAAAAACATTAAGAGCGAGTTTATAAAGGTGTACTTTTTTATTTAATAATAATATTCTTTAAACCTTAAAAAATAGTAATGTAAAAATAATATATAATATTGCACTACAGTTACACTATGCTGAACGATAATAGAAAAATTACATACAGGAAAAAAGAAAAAATCAATTGTTAAAACAAAAAGCGCGATTTTTCATTTTTAAATCACTTAACAACACGATCTTGAAGAATTATGATTTACCCTCTGGGTTTATTTGGCCATTTAAAATAAATACGTTTGTGCTCCATTATATCAAAAAATATATTTGTTGAATTTGCCCCAAATATTATTAATGCCTTATATGAACAAGTATTTAATTTAAATTATAATTTAACAAGTCGGAGGCGCCGCATTAAAATTAAAAAAAATGTCTTTAAACCGCATTGGAAGGTCTTGCAATTAGTACCTATATTAAGTTTATTGAAAATTTTTATCGTTAGTAGAGTTTGCAAATCCTTTTATAATTTATTGTAAATACATAAATAAGAAACTTCTTAAATATAGCTAAGACAATTTTTTTAATAAAATTAAATAAAATACACTTTTGATTAAAATTAGAAAAAATATACAAAATAATAAATTTAAACTTGGTTTTGATGAGACCTCTGTGATAGTTTGGCTTCGTTTACTAATAAAGATATATCTATTTTAAAATTTGTGGTCCAAATCAATCTTAATAAATTTTTATCTGTCAATGAACATCTGTATCTAGATTTTATAAAATTCATTGTAGAGAATGTGCTTTCGCAAAGATACATGCTACCGAGCATGATTTATTAACTCGATAATATTCTGCTGATAATAACTTAGATAAATATTTTCCCTTTTCACTTATTTCGGAGTAATAAAGATCAGCTTGCAAATCACACAATTCCAATTAAAGATCGGATCAGACATTTATAATGCTGACAAGCAGTGACCCCAAAAATATATTTTTGTGCCATTCTGTATTTTAATGTTAGAAAAATGTATTATATTTTAATGTTTTTTACGTGTCAGCGCAAGGTATTGAAAATTATTTTTTAAATTAAAATAATCTTAGGTCAAAAAATTATATTTTTAGACCAAAAAATGTACTGAAGTTTGACACTTATCAGGTCTTAATTGTCAAATATTGTGCAAGTTTGATATGAGCTCTGACACTGAATCTATAGTACCAAAAATGAGCTCTGATACCGAATCTACGAATACTAAAGCTGTTGTAAACATTGTTTGTGATGATAGTGATAGCGAAAAGTAATTTTGATTTTTTGATTGTGTTCAACAATATAATGTCATATAAATATTTTTTTTATATATTTTAGTGAAGAAGTCAGTATAATAGAAGAGAAAGAGATAGAGATAGTAGATACAATACCAGCCAGGGCGCTTCCAAACGTTAGCGTTCCAGAAAAGATAATAATTTGCTTCGATGTATGTTCTGAAAATTTAAAATCCGATGAAGACTCGAACGATACTTCGATGGATACGCTTATTAGTGTTTTGAACTTCTTTCTTCATACCAAACAAGCGATTAATAGCAGGAGCGAGTTTTCCTTGGTGATTTTAAAAGAATCCGAAGCCGAATGGGCGGTCGACTTCACCGATAAGATAGACGAGCTAGTTACGTTTTTAAAAGATTACACGCAAGATCCCTGCGAGAAGGACGAATTCGACATATCGCAATTGTTCGATCTAGTCTATAAAAGGAAAGACTTGTGCGAAGCGGTGAAGCCTGATTTTAATCTAGTACCACCGTTGAATTTCGTTAGAATGATTGTGATATACCGCAGATCTTGCTGCATTCCAAAGCTGATGGATAATAGGCTTTTCGAGAGCATCTTTAAGGAATATCCGTATTTCATGTTTGACGTCTTGTATTGTCATGATAAGGAATGTAACAATTTCAAATGCGAAGAGATATACAGTGCTTTGCAGAGCTTAGATAACGGTTATTCCTATATGTATGAAGCGGAAAATCAGGAAAAAGAATTGAGAGAAATCGGAGCTAAGTTATTGGCGCATCCGTTACAAAGACCCCTTCAAAAGTTTGCTTCGTATAATATTTAAGTTATTTAATTTGTAATTCATTTTTATGCATAAAAATAATATATCTATATAAGTATATTTTACTAATTTTTTATCAACTTATTCCTATTCAATTTTTCCTGATCCTATCTTTAACATATTATATTTCTTATAATATACGATAAAATCATTTTTGTCAAAAAAAGAGAATTCATCCGCTTGCTTTTTTGACTAGCATGTTGTAAAATAGCATTTGCTAACATGCCAAACATACAAAAAGAAAAATGCTGAGGGAAACCTTTAAAGGGTTAATATTTTTATATTGATAAGACTGGTATGCTTTGTAGACAATGTAGTTGTTTTTAAAAGTAATTAATAAACTTGATATTTATAACAAACAGGATGTCAAACTATTGTAGAAAATCCTAAGCATACAATATTACAAACAAGCGATCTGAAAGCCGTATAACAATTTACTTTTGCGGTGTTAAATAAATGTTAAACACGCGATCAACCTCATTAATTTACTGTAAATAAATCAGTCAAAGGGAACACTATTACTTAGATGAGCTTGAGGCAAGTTAGTATTAACCTTAATAATAATAAAAGATAATACCTTATCCGATAATGTTGCTTGATCTTGATAGGCCATGACAAACAGTGGCGAGGAAAGCTAGACCACACAAAATGTTGTTTTCGTCATTAAGGTTAAGTAACACGTTAAAAGAAATTCATGAAAAAAATTATTTGGGCAACACTGCCATTTATATGCCAAGATATTTGAAACAAAAGAAAGAAAATACGGGTTTTTATATAAATTATATTTGTCCCAAACAATGTTATATTATAAAATATAATATATTAGGATCTATATATTATATTAAAAAAAAATACATATAAATAAATAATACAAGTGAATAATGGCAATTACAAAAATATCACTATAATTTTATTATAAAAATATATTACTCCTTGTAAAAATATCTGTTCATTTCTTTCACATTTTTTAATTTAAAAACAATTATTATCAGGTTTTACATAAATTTTGCCAGAATTTTTAAAAATAAAATTGAGCAATATCTGCCGAGAAACATTCAATGACAAAGTTAAAATAGTCACATACTTATATTAAACAGATAAATAAAGTTATATTTGTGGCAAAATCTTGTAGTTGTGTATAATTTGACTAGATCCCTCAATCATTGTATATCAAAAAAGTTCCAGCATCTTCTTCTCCATTTGTAAAATAAACGGTATTTGCTTCATATCTTGTTTTAAACCATTGGAAAGAAACAAAACTGGACAATCCATTGAAGAGCACTTTAATTGAGTGGCTCGACCACAACACGACTGACACATCTATATAAAAAAAATCAATCAAAAGATAAAATTATAAGCATATTACAATATGTATACCTTTTGAGTCAATCTATATTTTCTTTGCCATGCATTCATTTTTGTATGCAAAGTTAACATCGTAGCTTGCGGTTTTTCAATACAGGACTCGCACAGACCGCCCATAGTTTGCTTTTCACAACCCGCACAATTGACTTTGGAAAAATACTGCGATATTGTAATCTTTTTATTTTCGACCTGCTTTTCGTCTTGAAGGATCGGATAAAGCTGTACTTGTTTTCGAGGCAATTCCGCGTACCTAAAACATTAATTATGTATCGACTGCCCTAAGCAAAAAATACGTTAGATAATTTAATTACCATTGATTCACATCAGCACCGATCAATGTAAAGCATCTGTTCAAAGGCGGTATGATAGCCTTTGTGATATAATAATTGTAATTGAGGCGTAACGAACTATCTAACAATAAATCACGAGGGCTCCTGGTAGATTGCAATAAAATCTGACCAGGAGCTCCGTTCACAATCACATAAGGCACACGTTCACCTTCTCTAGGTTCATACCTATGATCAATCTGTTTACGTCGTCTGAAATTTCAATAGATATAAGCACATCATAACATGAAAATGATTTTATAACAGAATAAAGATTTTACATACTTGACGATTTCCATGGCCGGGACACTAGCTGTGGGTTTATAAGCATTCATGCCGCGAAACTCCTTAGCAAAAATGAAATCTTGTATATTGCACTTTCCTTCAATAATGTTTTGAAATTTGCGGCAAATGTATGACTTGACTTTGCTGACATCACAAGTCTCGAATAGGATGCGTAAAGATTTTTCTAAAATCTGTTTAATTTTTGTTAATAATGCATTATAATATTGATATATTATATTAACCCTTTGAGCGGTATCGCCGTACATTAACTCACTACTCAAAGGGTTAAACCACAAGGGATATTCCGAGATTTTAGAACACCATAAAGGTCAGTGATAGAAATGTTGTGCTTGCTGTTTGTTTAAAATGGCTGTGTCATATTAAACACATATTGTTAATGAATTATATTTCTTATATGTGAAAAGAAGTGACGTACATGACATCCATTGTTATTGATGAACTCGTTTGGAACACTAGTTTTGAAAGGCTAGTATAGCTAAGTATATTCTAATCCCCCAACAACACTCCCTCAAATAGCACGTCCTCAATTTACCGTGTTATTGGGGAGTCTACTGTATACCAATGTTTACATTGAAATTTTATTTTATTATAATTACACATTGAGCTCTGAGGTTGAACAATTTAAATGTTTATGTAATTTTTTTTATATAATTTTAAAAATAATTTTTGTCTAGAATAATTAGTGTCTGCATAAATTTTGTCTGGAATAATTACGGAACTTTACCATATAAAACTACTAAAAAAATATTTATTCTCGCGAGTTCAGAATTTTTTACACAGATCTGTATGTTTCTTATATTAATTACCTTTGCTGAGGCTGGACATCCGTCTCTTCGTACTGTTTCAATGCCTTTCGCTTCGTAAGTAGGCTTTTCTTGATTTCTACTCTCATACATATATCCGACGTATCGTTTCTTAGTTTGTAAAATGCACGGTTGATAAACCTATGAATATTTAAATATACAAATATTAACTAGATTATATTCTTATATATAAGATTTATGATTACCTTTTCTAATTTGAGTTTAACCGGTGTTGGATTATCATTGGTTACAGCTTCAACTATTTCGACGCCGATGTCGAAAGCTTCTTCTTTGCTTCTGCCAGGAACAAGCACAAAAACCGAATCGGTATCTCCGTACACTACCTAAAATATTAAAGGTAGATTTATTATAAGATTTTTAAGATAATAAACTATTTAATTACACACCTTTGCCTTCCATTTTTCTGTATTTTCAATTGTTCTAATGGCTCTTTCCAAAGTTTCTCGACCTTTTGATACGACACTATCGCCGACTTCAACACAAGGCATTCGACCACTAAAATTAGCAGCGGTATAGCCATATGTAACGTTAGCGATCAACTTTAAACCTAAAAATATATTACATACATATAGAATGAAATGTTTATAATTAAAATAATAATCACTTAATATAATATATTTTTTTGTACCCAATTGTCGATTGTGCAATATTTTCTGCAAGGTCTTATCCTTCTTATGCTTTTTCATCGACTTCTTAACCATAAACCTTGTATTCAAGATATCTTGCAACATTTTAGGTAGAATGCCTTTACGAACAGTCGGCTTAACAAATCCAATTCCACAAGGAGACCAATTGATATAATTTTGATCGTTGAGTTTTTTCAATAAATTAGGCGATACGCATAAATGTGAGGCACCGAATTCAAATGGCGACATTCTATAACAGTTATCAACAATAATAAATTAGTACATAGTTTTTAGATAAATATGATTCAACAAAACATACTTTCCCATATTATCAACTTTTCCGATGCAAGTCGAATAGCAATAGTTATATGCTATCATCATAGAAGGGTATAAGCTTTGAAAGTCGAGTACTATTACTGGATCACTATAGAACCTTGATTCTGTAATTTTTATTTAAATAACCTATATTATTGTATTCAATAATATTTTCATTCTTTTTTTATCAATGTGATATAATTTCTTTAATATTAATCCATATTTTATTCTGGATATGAAACGTAACTAGACATTAATAGAAATACTTCCCGGTATCCAGTAGTATCATCACAGAAACAATCAAATTCTGACCTCTGATAGGTTTGTTTTATAATATTACTTTTATTAAGAACTATTATAGAAACTGATTTACTCAATATTTTTAAATATATGTATATATATAGTTGAAAAATGTTGGTATTAATTATGTTGTATACATTAACTAAATGACGCTTTTATAAATCTCACCTGGTTCTAAAATTAAAGCTAGGCTTTCAGGAGCCTTCATTGCAGCTCTTTGTTGAATACCCGGCGAAATTAGTACATAATTGAATGGTCTCGTCAATCGAATCATCATTGATTCGACTCTGAATTGCGATCCACGCGATAAAACCTCATACCATTGTATCCCAAAAACACGAGCAAATTCAGAAGTTCTTCCTAAATAAATCGATAAATATAAACGACAATTTTATCAAACTATATCATACAATTTACCTATAAGATCAAGCTGAAGCAATATCCTGATAATTCCGCTCACTCGAGTCAAATAATACTCCATGGATAAAGTCCTTAATAATTTTTTCGGATGACTCCACCAAAACGATAAAGTTTTAAATAAGTAACAAGGCACTCTTTCGTGCAGAAGGTGATACACAACGTTTTCAAACGTATAACTCATCAACGCTAATTCGTGCCGTAACAATCTCCAAACATCCAACATGATACGTCCAATCAATTTAATATCCTTGTTAGCATCGCCTGAATCTCTCTTAAAATTTGCGTATTTATCCTCTACGTTCACTCTAGATACTTTAGACATTAAATTAACATCTAAAACGTAAGCTCGCTGGAAAATATATCCCCAAGATAACAATTCTATTTCATAGCCGCATAATATATCTGGATCCCATTTTGATATCAAATTCAATATTTCTTCAAAGATATCTTTTTCTTGATTCACTCTGATCAAATTCACCTTCTTGTTAATGATTTGCGGATAGATAAGTTTTAAATTCTTATCAGAATCGTCTTGATCTAAAAATATGATTCCGGTTTCGTTTTGCGGAAGAACATGATTGTCAGGACAGTCGTTCAGTATTGAATAAAACACGGCACATATTGGATCGATTTGAGGATCAGGATTTAAGTCGCCGCGAGCCAAAGTCAGAACTTCTAATGCCAATAGGGTTAAGTATTCATACTGGAATTTATAAAAAAATAATAATTAGATATATACTGTGAGTAAAAACGCCATAAAATATATATGCTGCTGGTAATAAATGTATAATATTTTTGCCACAAAGATATGATAATCCATTTTATATGTACGAGTAGAGTAGATCTTATTTTTATAATTATTGAATTTAATTTTTTTTAAACACCGATTTTGATAAAATACTCAAAAATATTATTTTATTTTATGCTAGAAAACAGGAACGTCATTTGGGGGAGCCAGGTGGGGGCATTTTCACCCCCTTGAATTTGGCCAGAAAAATGCATGTCAATTCATGAAATACTATGGATCTAATGAAATCGAAATATTAAAAAAGTACTGCTAGACAATAATATAAACAACATAATTAAATTAATTTAAAGTTAAAGAAGTGATGTATATCTTTGTGGAAATTTTTGTTGTTGCACAGTTACTGCGTAAATCAACAGTTAAAAGGTCCTTAGGCTAGTTAGTTTAGAGATATATTAGAATTTTCAATTATTTTTATAAAATAATATATTAAGAGTAATAGGAAATTATTGTACTATCTTTAGTTGCATTAATTTAAGAATATATCGCTCCTACTGATTACACGTTGAGTGTAAATTGACCACTCACAAGTTACGAATCATTATGATGGGGTTATACATTCTTAAAATAACCAGAGTGTAATATCTAAAATGCCTAAAAACGTGGGTTTTTATCCCATATGGGTCATAGTGTATTTAAATTCATATTGTGTCTAGGAGATTATTATTATTATAAAATTATGACTTTGATTGATCATCACAGATTAGGTTTTCTTAGATTTTACTAATTTCACAGAGGAAAATTGTAAAATAAATAAAGATAAAATTAATGTAGGTCGTTCATAGTTACATATATTGCAATAATTGCAAATTGTATTAATAGTTAATAATGAATAAAATACATTTACAAACTTTGATTTCAGTCTGGGGTCTTACTATTTACTTAATTGTGTTTATCCCCTTGTAACGCCTTGGGCTAACACCTGTCATGTTGCTGAGTAATATTTATAATAAATTTTTAACCAAAAAGTAATGTGTCTAGGTATAAGAGATAAAGATTAGATCTAATATTATAGGCAATCACCTCATGGTGAGTAGAAGCATTTTGGTAATTTTCACCAGAAAATTTAAAATCGTTTGTAATGCTACCTCTGCTTGCTTCTCCCGAATAGTTGTACGACTCAGATGCATTTTTCTAAAAATATAAATCAAAATTATAAATTTACAATTTTATATTGAATTTATTTTGAAACCTACCTTCTTGAATTGAGCTGCCACATTCTTCAAAGGCAACACGGGCGATGGTCCGAATTCATCGAGATCGCAATCTTGGATTCTCTGACCACACTCGAAAGAATCTTCAGACCCTTGACTATTAGTATTACCAATCAATTGTTTATCTTTATTTAATTTTGAAGGATTACCATCATCGCTAATTGGGGTCAAAATAACACTAGATTTTTGTGATATAGGAGTACACGGCGATAAGCTCATTTCCATTTGACTGTTATCAAAATCTTGCCCAGGACTATTAGGCACGCACAATTTGAACACCTCGGATTCTTTATTTTCATCAGATTTGATTTCTAGGGCTTCCGAATGTTTCACTTTTTGATGTTCTATCCATCTGTTGACCGAATCTAAAGAGGGTGGTTGAATCACTGGTGTTATAATGCAAGATCTATTATTGGATAGTACCGTATCTAAATCAGAAACGATCATCGATTGCGATAAATTACTCTCTAAGAACAGCTTCTCTCTCCATAATTTTATACTTTTAACATTAGATAAACTTATGGGAAAGTCTTTAAGATGCTCGACAGTATTGCTCTTTAATTTTAAGGTGATATTACCAATCTCAATTTGATTTCCTACATCTTTGTAATTGGAATAATAAGGAACAAGATGTTTATGTCTCGGAATGTTGAACGAATCTAATGTATCAATGATTTCATTACGAGATGGTGGATCAAGTTTTGGAGTCAATACTACTTTATTTAGATTTATAGACAATTTCGGTTCTTCAGGAGGAGTTTCCGAATACCACAATCTTAAATTCTTAGTCGTCGACACGCTTTCATTTTGAATTGAGTCTAATTTTGATACTTTATCAATCATAGTTTCATCTAATGGAGCACATTGAAAAACGCTGGAGTCCAAAAACCTGCTAGTATCGTAAAAACTCATGATTGCGTTATCTACTACTTCTTTCTCTTCTTCAAGACTTGAATTGATTACAAATGAATCATCGTTTTCTTTTTGTGGTGTAAAGTCACTACAGTTCTCTTCTTCGAGACTTGAATTAATCACAAAAGAATTGTCTATCTCTTGTATTCGTGATGTACCAGGCTGAGGAATAAAATTACTGTCTCGGTCGTATTGAGAAGCTGTGAATTTTTTATGATGATCAACTTTGCATGCACTATCATCCGAGTCTGATACAATAATTGCGTCATCATTATAAATCGATTGAGGTTTATCATCAGCGTTAGAGTCGTTTGAAGAGCAATCGTGGAATATATTCTTTGCTCTCTTTCTCAAACTCAGCTTTTTAATACAGCTTTTTTTCTTTTGTGATTCACTTTCTAAATCAATATTTTTCGAAGTAGTTGGAGTCTTACATGGCGATGGAGTACTTTTAAAGTAGACGCTTAAAGGAGTATAATTTCCAAGTATCTTCTTTGGTGATTTTTTCGGAGATTTCTTCGGCGTCTTACATGGACTTTGAAAAATCTTAAATTTTTCGCTTAGGTCATCTAGATTCTGCGCGTTTTTACGTTTCTTTGGTGGTTTAGTAACAATTTTAGCATCATCATTACGTACTTTTTTGGATTGTGCTTTCGGTCTAGATAGTCCCAATCTTAAAGATTTCCTTGATTTTTGAGAATCATCGTCTATAAAAAATGTATAAATTATAATCTAAAATTTATAGATACATGATTAAATAATTTTACCTTTATCCCAAGAGCCGTCTAGTTGAGAAATGTGTTCAACATCTTCCCATTTTAATGTATCGTTCCATTGTAAAGTTTGATCGAGATCATCTTCAAGGATATCTCCACCAAAATCAGAGCTACTACTTAATACAACTTCGGTAAAGTCTTCTTGATTTTCCTTTTCCTCATCGTCTTTTTCGACTTGGGAACTTAATATGCTGTCGTGTTCAACGTCATCCATATCTTTCAACATTTCCACAAATTCTAAATCTTCATTATCGACTAAAATAAAAATTATAAATATATATATAAAAAATATTTTTATATATAAAGAATTTAAAAAATTTAAAAACCTCTTTTTAATTTAAAATAGCATTAGAAAATAGTAAAAATATTTTTAATAATTTTATTTACTGTTCCATTGCAAATTTTTCTGAGAATTGACATAGTTTAAAATATTAGATAAGAGATGCAAATATATGCTTTAAATAATTACACTTACGCATAACGGACATATTTCCTTTTTGTGAGCATTGAGAAACAATCTCTTCGTCCACAAAAAAATTTTGATCTTCATCATCTTCAATTACAATCGTCTGATTTAGAGTTTTCGAGGGTTGATGTATTTGAACTGTTGTAGCGTTTAAAAACTCTTTTTCATCAGGCGTCTCAGCAGGATATATAGATTTATTTGTTAAATTATTTTGAGTGATAGAATCGTCTAATAATGTAGAATCACTTTCATTTTTATCTATCAATAATTCCGAATTAACAGTCAATTTGACAAAAAGCTTTTTTCTGTGATATTCGTGTGATTCTGTCGTAGCAACGTTATCTCTGATTTGCGACTGCGTCGGAGTCACATCGCTGGATATATTTAAATCCTTATGTCTCTGTCGTTCGTCGAACCACAAAGCTTCCAAGCCCGGATTAACGCCTGAGTTTCCATCTAATATTTCTTTCCTATTCAAAATATGATGTGCTAAGCCGTCAATTTCATACTCACAACAACTTGTGCATTGTATTGAATCCGGTAAGTACATATTTTCATTAAATATTAATACTCCACTCTTTCTCCGATGTTTGATTCGCTCCAAGTTAATAAAACTCATGCCATATAAATTAAAATCGATGAAAAACTGCATTACAAAATTTAAATGAGTCTCGTGCGGTTGATAGGACACTCCCATTATAGCCCCTGATTGTAGTAAATCAGCAGTTTTTTTAACATGCGATGGATTATAAAAATATATTTTTAAAAATTGATGATTTTTCCGATGATAACCGTAGAAAGGTCTAAAAAAGTACAGTCATATTAAAAACAATCCATAATCACATAATAATATACTAATACAAAAACTTACATTCCTTTCACCAACACAATTTTATATACATGTTGACTTGTTGAATTGGTTTGTTTAAACGATATATTTATAGCTTTATCAATACTATTGGCAATCTAAAAATAAAAACGAATAATAATAAGAACATATTTATATTTAAAACAAGTAATAAAAATATACTTGATATAAAAGTTTCGGCTGAGGATTTGGATCTTCGCATGGTATATATAAATATGGAAATATACCATGAATATGTAAACATGTTTTACGACCTTGAGGAGTTGCACCAAAGATTCGCAATATTGGCACCTATTAAATATTATTATAATAATTTATAATCATTTTATATACAAAAATCTAAATATGCATATACCTGTTTTATTTCTGAACCACGAAATTCTGATGTTATAACATCGAGTTCCGGAATTGGCGAACGTAAATAGTAATCGACGTTGACTAATCTCACCGAAAATTGAGAGGAATTATCTGTAAAATATTAATGTACATTAGGGTGTAAATATTTATAAATTGCGTAGTATTACCGTTCATATTGAATGTTAGGGTTAAGAAATATATAATCGTTATGTGACAATAAAAATGTTTTTAAAAAACCGCGTTTAATCAGTTTTGCACGTATAAGATAAAGTCATGATAATTCATAGTAATGACACTTGACTTGATTTGACAAGTCAAAGTGTCAACAGTTTCCTTCTTTTAGTTTTAATTTTTGGTCTAAGCAACTTTTTGTTAGAATTATACTAGCTTAAAAAATATATGTAATAATTTCGATATTATAAATTGATATTTACTTCTATTAAATCCCAACAATATTTTTTCTTCAAATAATTTAAATTTCTACACTTTTTATTAAGAGTCATGAATAATTTCATCATAAATAAATCTCGTCTTGATATCAATAATGACAATGCTACTGCGAGCACTAGTACAATTGAAAACGACGCAGAAGAAAAAATTGTACAATCATCTCGAAATATCAATCGCTTGTACGACAAAGAATACTTACAAATCTTTCATCAAAAAATAAAAAAGACTTCAAACAACTTTTGAAAACGCAAGGTAAACAGAGAAGACAATAAAGCCACACACGATATCATACACTTTACCTGTGTGCTGTGAAATAATGACAATTATGTTTGGGGAAAGAAGTAAAGAGAAAAATTTTGAGGACTCCGATATCTGATGACACGATTCACAGAATAATGAAAGATTTGTCCTGCAACATTGAAAGAACAGTCGCAGGTGAACTTGTTAACATGCCCTTTGCATTACAAGTAGACGAATCAATTAATATAAGTGACAAGGCGCAGATCTTAAGGATCCCGGAGACGATCAATCGCGATTGATCAATTATTACGGTTTCGAATGATGAGCGATTGATGGTGCGTCAATCGCTATGACTCATTCGGTTTGTTGCGCCGTCGAAGGAAGTTGTATCGTATCTGTCAAATTTTTCTGATATAGTCCTGGGATATCCGGGACGGTTAATAACTCTGATTCTAGTACCTGCTTTTCTAATGTATTATATTATAAACAGCAGTGGTCCTAATTTGGATTGTTTGGACCACCCGTCAAGCTGGTCAGGACTTATTTTATGTAATAATGTCGTATTTGAATACGATAAAATTATCATGAGATCAATGTGTCAGTATTTATATTGACGGAGCAACATCTATGATGGGACCAATCAAAGGATTTGTGACTTTAGCGAAAACAATCAATCCAAATATAATATTTCATTACTGTTTCTTGCATCGAAAAATAATTGTCACAAGGACAATGCCTAAGATATTAAATGAAGTATTGGATCAAGTAATTTTCATGGTTTATTAATTAAAATGAAACCGATGAAAAGCCATACTTTTGGGCAACTTTGTTCATCATCCAATATAAGTATCAAAGAAAACAACGAAAACATTCTCATATCGACTGACAAATTATGTGCAATAAAAAATCTTTTACAATGGAAGAAATACGTAAGAGAAAGAAGTACAAACATTTTTAACAAAAAAATAATAGAACATTCAACAACAATAGAATAAAATTTGGATAAATATTTTAGGGGCTGTGATGATGGTGGGTGGCAATGAGACACAGATTGAGCCGCTGCAGTAGTATATTTATTTGAGGTTACGGTTTACATTATAAGAATGGGGCGGACGCGCGACGGCACGCGTCCGAACCCTTACAAGCTTGCCGGAAGAGAGAGAGAGCCGTCACAACACCGCCACTTCTGCGCCGACCAGTTTTGGCCATAACAAATCTATATTGGCCCCCATACGGCTCCGGCCCTAGCAATTTACAATTGCGAACTATAACCAGGGGGAGGTATGGGGGCCTTGGCGCTGCTGTTGAATTAAATGCTGGCGGCGCAAAAGTAGCAAAGTCGTGACGTATGGTGTGGCGGCGCGGCCTCCAGTGACGCGCGGCGTGCTTCGCTCCAAGTCGAGTGGAACACGTGTAGACCCGGGCGGCGCGTAGGGCTCCAGGGGGCGCGAGAAGAACGGGCATGTCCGGGAGCACCTTTCGGGGCCCTGTGGTGCGTCGGTGCAGCTACACAGGGCGCGCGCGTGACGGGCCCCGAACATGCGGTTCGAGCTCGGAGTCGCGGGGGCGTAGCCCTACGGGTGCGTGACGGGTCACGCGTGGTCCACTCGAGCCTGGTCTACGGCAGCACTTCGGTGGCTTCTCGCTGGAGGCGCGTGGTGGCGCCGGATGCTTCCTGGGTCACGTGGTCGGCGGCGGCGGCGGCTGACGATGGCGGCTCATGGTCGGAGGCGCAGGCCCATCGTCTTGGTGGTCCGCCAGCTCGAGTCCGGATCCAGGGAAGCTCCGGCGGGGTGGCAGCAAGTGGATTTGCAGCGGCTCGGCTTTTTGTACTGCAGCGGCGTCTGTGTCTGCCATTTTTCGTCTGACTCCATATCTGTGCTCAGGATCACGTCGGGGTCACCAGTTTAGGGGCTGTGATGATGGTGGGTGGCAATGAGACACAGATTGAGCCGCTGCAGTAGTATATTTATTTGAGGTTACGGTTTACATTATAAGAATGGGGCGGACGCGCGACGGCACGCGTCCGAACCCTTACAAGCTTGCCGGAAGAGAGAGAGAGAGCCGTCACAACACCGCCACTTCTGCGCCGACCAGTTTTGGCCATAACAAATCTATATTGGCCCCCATAATATGTTTCATTGTTTGGCACTAAACAATTTGATTGTATGAGAAATTCGTTTGTCTAAGTTTTACTCTGAATAAGGAAGGAAAACTGACCCAATATTTGCTAAAATCCGCAAAGATCACCAAGCGCACGTATCGCATAAAACTTAAGACTTTTTGTCAAGTATTGTAAATTGAAGTTATTTTTAGTATATGTGTTTATATCAGTCAATATCGGTATTTCATTATTTTATTAAAGCATTATTTTGAAACAGTGGTAGCTAATTCCGCGAGCAGTGTACTTTTTTTCATTGCGCTTTTGATTTTAAAAAGGTTAGCTACCCCTGCTTTAAAGTTTATGTTATATTGTAAGTATTCCGTAAAATAAATGTCAAATTTCCCGTAATGTTTCTTACTTGAAAAATATTGAGAACTATGGCGATAAGTTATTAGCAACATTTTAAAGGTGTCCTAATTTCAGGGTATTTTTTGAATTCTTATTGCGCAATATACATTTTCTAAATAACATTGCTATCTTTGTTTATACCAAATGATCTCAGATGCGTTGCTATTATTTATGTTCTGATAAAAAGGAGCATACACTGACTTATGAGAATAAAATATTTGTTTACTAAAGTAACTAGTTTAAAAAAACTTTGTAAAAATAATAGTATGTTACCGTTGTTATAGGGGTAATATTGAACAATAATAAAAATAACCAAATACATATTTAAAATTTAAAGTATTGAATAATAAAAAAGGGTATTTTCCAATATTTTCTTTTGTTTAGATATTACCTGAAAAAGATTTTTAGTAGCGTCACCTTTTCATGGCCGATAAGTAAATTGTCAGGGCCAGAACGTAGCAGTGAACATCTTCGGACGAGTGTCGGCGCGGCCTCGGGCCGCGGTAGGCGATTTTCCGTTTTGTGACTCGTCATGAGGTGTTCGCGTCCCGTTTAAGACGCCCGAAGCACCCGAGCCGGCCCTGACCCGCAACGGGCACGGGAGGGCCGGCCTGCGCTCCTCGCGCTGCTACAAATGTATTATGAAGGTTAGACGTGTACCACTCGATAACTGTCATTTCCCATTACTCATTAAAATGTACGCATGTCATAACTGGATACGATCTTGTCTTACCTATATTAATCTGTCTATTCATTGACAGAAACTATAATCATAAATGTACAATTATCGTGTTTTATATCGAACCACTTTTAGACATTTTAGTAATAAAAAAATGCGCGAATCCATATTGACGGAATTTATCTCAATAATGATCAAACATGTATAACGCGAATAAACTTTAAATACATTTACACAGATATATTATATTTTTTTATATATATTATTCTTTATGAATGCGACATTTGACCTATTTAAGTTCATTTTTACAATTTAACTGTTATATTTGTTAAGAATATTGTGCAATGTTTTTCCATTTAAATGATTTTATTTTATTATAGCTGAACATATGGTACAAGTAATAATTTCAAATAAACTGTACTAATACTAGATTTTGACAAGTTTCTGATTTGATTTGTATCAGACAGTATTTTTTCTGTTTTTTTTTACGATAATGCAAATTTGTTAACGCTATTTTTATTTTTGAAATTCTGGTCACTATATACCTAATTTTAATGACACCCGTGAAATTGACGGCTTAATACCAGTAAATCTAGTGTTAAATACATTGAAAGTCAAGACAATTATGTTTTATGTAAGGGATAAAGGTATATAATTGATATATTACTATGCTGGCATATGTCAGTATATCACTTAACATATTATATCATTATTTCCAGTCAAACCCTATAAAACTCTTAATTTGATTATAGAATCCATGTATAGTGCAAACATTTTCGATCCCCCCCCCCCCTGAGGTTTTGTTTTTTATGTATAAATTTATTTAAAAAAAGGTACTTTTCAGTTATTGGGACTCAAATTTATTTTAAAAATAAATATTAATTTGTTTATATATTTTATTTATTTATGTACAATTATAAATGACATTTTTAAGTAGATTCGTTGCAGAGTTATTCATGGAGTGTTCGCTATTCTGACCACCGCTCACTCGCTACCGTTCGTTTGCACCAAACTTGTTTAAATTTTAAAACGTATTTATGTGGTAAAACATCGTTTTGCTACATATGTATATGTTAGTCAGAACAGTGAACACCCCATTAGCACCTCTCTGCAACGAATCTACTTAAAAAACATCATTTATAATTGTATATAAATAAATAAAATGAATAAATATTTTTTTAGAATAAATTTGACCCCTAATAACAGTAAAGTACTAAAGACAAATTTTCCTAAATTAAACAAGCGTTTGTGACAAGTTTGTGTTACCCAAAAAACAATTATAAAGTGACAATTGTATGGGAGAAAATATGATAATATTTGTCTGTAAAAGCATAAATTTAGAGTGGAATATAAAATCAATAAATAAATATCTTATAAATAGCCATACATAAAATGAGGGTGAATAGTATCCATTTGGTAAATAAACACTATGCTTACAAATTTTATTAGGTAAGCAAAAAAATTTAAAATCGTATTTTTTTATTGCAAGATTACATTAATAACAATAAAGTGTAGTTATATAATATATTTTTCATAACATATACTGCATATATTATATACTATTCAATATACCAGAGAACAGATTATTATTGTTTGCAACTATAACATTTATTTTCATATTTTCTATATGCACAATACATATGCGTTAAAGTTGTAAGTCCACAAAATAGCTTAAAATGCCTGCCAATCTTCCGTAGATTGCTTGTTATATTATTATAAAAAATATTAATTTTGTGTTGTAGCCGTATTCTTCCAAGCTATTGATATGCGAAGCTTAATTTGTAATGAACTTATATATAAACGATCCATGTTTTATTTCCAGTTGATAATTTGGCGTGAGAAAATCGAGTTCATCACGAGGTCGATATGTTGAATGGCTACCATGCGGATTCGCAAAACAGCTTCGGTGGCCGGAAAACAGCCGACGGAAGATCACCGATAGCTACCCTCTCCAACTTGGGAAACACTTGTTTCTTAAACAGCGTCATCTACACGTTGCGTTTCACGCCCAACTTTTTGCACAACCTGCATCACCTGGTTGCCGATCTTGCCATCGCTGATCAAAAGTTCGGTCAGGCGAAAGCGAAGAGCTCCTCGCTCGGTCGAAACTTCGCCACCTTCGCCAACTCCAGCTCCAGATCATGGAGTAGCAAAGATCTGCTCTCGTTGGGCGGCTTCAACGAGGGCAACGGATGCAAGAGCAAAATACAGGTCACGACCGAGAAGATGCACGAGATGTACACCAGCCTGCGAGCGTCGGAAGTTAGAGACAACGCGGATCCGTACCAGGCCGACACGTTCTTGAGTGCGTTGCGCAACGTCAATCCCATCTTCGAGGGCAATCAGCAGCAGGACGCTCACGAATTATTGATGTGCTTGTTGGATAGCATTAGAGAGACTTGTCGGTCGTTGCAACATAGATTTAATCACTATTCGGATTTATCTAATGGGTAATTATTCATATCTTAAAATATATCTATAGTAAATCTTTGAAAAAAAATATTCTATTTGCTGTTGCATGTTTTAATGTTTGAATACTAGTTTTGCAAGGCAACTTGCTCCCATGAATATTGGTCGCAAATCGATCGCTTACATGGCGATTGCTCAGACGAATATTCTTCACATGGAACATCACTCACACGGTTTAAGAAAAGGAAAGTTATTTAATTTCAATATTAACAGGACACAAGGTGAAAAAAATTCAATTGATTAAAATAAAATATTAATAAATATTCATATACTATGTATTTTTTAAAATAATATCCAGATTTACAAGAGAAATCTCCGGGTTAAATAATAATGTAAGAATTAGGCATTTTTGATTTAAGAGTTGAAAGCATATGGATAATTTTAATGTATGTACTTTTTGTGCTGTAAATAATTGTTTAAATTTAATAAAGTATTTAATATTTGGATTTAAAATTAATTTGATAAATAGGCTGATTATGCTTTCGATTTTAAATCAAAAACCTAATTGCCACATTATTATTTAATCCGAAGATTTTTCTTGTAGGACCAAATAAAATTATTTAAAAAATAGTGTATGAATATTTATTATTATCTTATTTCAGTCGATACTTATGAGTCTTATGTCCTGTTAATATTAAAATTTAATAATTTTCCATAAACTATGTGAGTGATGTTCCGTGTGAGTGATCGTTTTTGTGACCTAATTTTCGTTATGAGCAAATTGTCTTATGACCAGTTACCAATAAAAATCACTTTATTTTTTTTTACAAAATGTTATTTTTTATTATTGTAGTTAATACATATTTTATTGCTGTAATTAGCTAACCTATAAAATTTTATTTGCTATAGTCAATTTTATCATGTTGAACTATAATGTCATATCAGGCGAAATATCATATTTCTGATTATAACAAAAAATAAATGAACTTGCTAGCAAAATACTAATTACAACAGTAGCAAAAATTTACAAATTTGTAAAAATATGATGCATTTTATCCTTCATAACAATCCAAAATATATCATAATTAAACGCTTAATTTAATCATATTAGTATTTTTGTTTAATTTTGTCCAAAATTTTCGAAAAGATGCACAAAAGTTATAATTCTAAAAAATGACGTATAAATCAAGTTTTCAAATACATATTTATATTATAAAGATTTTTTAAATCAACCAATAGTTCTCAGTTAAAATTAAAAATTCTGATTCAATTCCGAATTTAAATTTTGACCTCCAGGAAATTCAGAGTTTCATCGTCTATTTTTGAAATTAACTTCATCCGTCTTAGTTTCAAAATGACTGTATAAATGTTTAGGCAAATCTTTAGTTTTCACATTGTTTCTCTTGGTTTATTAGATGAAAACTATCATAAGTGTTGCCTATTCAAAGTAGCATGTTATAAAAATGTAATTTCTTTTTAGTTTTGAAGCGGTCAGGTCGTGGATTGTCGTTTACGCTTCAATATGTTGTTTTCGGCAGTGTCGGTTGATGATTTGTAATAGGACGTTTGTACAATGAACTGTATAAAGTGGCCCTTATGAAACATTCTTGACGTGTTTGCCGGTGAACCTTGTTGTCGCAGTTAAACCCTTCGACTAGTCATCGATATTTATCCTCGAGTGCGTGTCCTGGAGATGGTTGCTCAGACAGGAGGCGAAGTATAAATCCGAGTTCGAAGGAGTCTGTTTAGCGAAGATGTGATCCGAGCGGCGAGGTGTAGTCTAGTCGAGTGTCCAGAGTCCAATGTAAATGTGAGCTTTTGGCACCACCTTATATTCCCAGAGCATCCCCACTCCGCGCATTGGACGCGATAGCAAGGATGCAGCATCATTGTACAACGCCGCTTAGTTCGCGTGCAAGGCTCAGCGGGACTTTATTTTCGCGTAGGCTGCGTCTCCGGACGGACGTTGTATCTGGGTCGCTATAGTTTATATTCAGAACAACGAATTACTTATTTTCATATGTACATATTTATTATTATGCAGATTTTAATATTTTTTTTTTGTGTTTTGTAGCTCAAACACCCTGAGTGAACAATCGTCTGTAGATAGCGACGGTCCGTCGACCCTCATCTGCTCTAAGCCCTCCCTCGGTATATTGAGGAAATCGTGGAAAAACCGGAAAAAAACAAAAGCGTCCAAGTTGGACTCGCCGACGAAGGAAAACAACCAAAAGCCGTCGGCGCTGGAGGAAGACTGCGGCCTCGCGTCGAACGAATGGAGCAAGAACTTGGGTTTCGACTTTGTAGCCGAGGACTTCGAAGGGACCACTGTGTTAAGAACGACTTGTTTAGAGTGTGAAATAGTGACTGAACGTAAACAGACTATGTGCGACATATCAGTGCCTATACCGGAGGAGGGCAGGGCTGAATGCGACCGGGTGAAAGAACCGAGCGCCGTGTACCAGCACGCTTGCGTGACTAATGAATATTTGCGAGATCAAAACAAGTATTGGTGCGACGAGTGCGTCAGATATAACGAGGCTCGTCGCTCCGTCACATACGAAACCCTGCCCCGATTATTAGTGTTGCAGTTAAAGAGGTTCAGCGGCGGCATGAAGAAACTGACGTCTCATATGCCGACACCTTTGAATTTAGCGTGCTTTTGCGATACGTGCTGCGATCTGCCAGCTTCAGAGAAACCCCATCGATACGTATTGTACGGCGTGATCATGCACTTAGGGCAGACTTTAACCGGCGGTCATTACATAGCTTACATCCGGGCTCAGTTCGCCGGAGTCGCCGATCCTTACGTGTGTTGCGATAGAGATAACAAAGGTTGCTTCGTGGCCAATTCAAATGAAAAGCCCAACTTTATGAAGAATTTGTTCGCGCGGAGTAAGAACAGCGGCGTGCCCGAGAAGGTTCAGCCCGTGAAGCGCAAAGTGTTCAATACTGTTCAAAACAATGCCGGACTTCCGACCGTCGATCGCGCATCGTTCTGCTCGAGCATGGAGTGCTGCGGCGTCAAACTTAATAAGAACATTTGGAGCTACGACGATCATAGCAACTCTGACCAGGACGTCTGGTTCATGTGCGACGACGAGACCGTCAAGATCGTATCGAACGATGAGTTCGACGAGCTGCTGTCGTCCAAGCCCAAGATTAGATCTACGTCCACACCTTACCTGTTGTTTTACGTAAAAGCCGACTCGGAGTAATTTAAATAAGTATACGACGACGATAATTCCAAATGGGTTAAATAGCCATGTAAATAGTATTTTTTTTTCATTAGAGTTTGAGCATCACTGTTGACAATGCTTCTTTTTTTTAACGAAACGCATAAAAATATATATATATATATAAAATATAGCTGAGCAATCCTTGAAAGTGGAGATGGGTAAATTTAATGTTTTCTCGATACTTCATTGGTTAAATCATTAATTCAGAATTGAAGATTTTTTCATTTTTTAGATTAAATCTGTATTTTTCATTAGTTTACAATAATCATTCTATTAGAAAAATACAGTTTTTTCTATTATATATAGTCATTAAATCAAGAATACTTTTAGTTACTTGGAATAAAATAATTTTTTTAAACTATTTTTTGCCAAAATTGTGAGTGTCGAGAACCCATCCCTAACTAAAAGTAAATATTCACTTTTAAAAAATTAATCTGATTTTAGCTCCGACTAAAAGATCGTTATCTTTGTTGAACTAATATATGTATTTTAATATTTTAGAACAAGCCACAGTTTGCATTTATTTAAATTGTACTTTCAAATAGACTTTGTACTAAATTCCCGAGTATTTCATTGATTATTGTTTGATTTAAACTAGTCAAACTTATAAAGTTATAAAAAAATGCACTATGATTTTATATTAACGTTTTATTGGAACTGTTTAATGCATGAGTATGAAAATAAAAAGTATTCTAAATATTGATTCTTTATTGGTTTTTAACATTTTTTATTATAATATTTATTAATACATTGTAACGAATATGAATTTTTATTATTGTTATATTGCGAGATAAACTCGTGAACGTAGTAACACTTAACCGACGGGTCCGGTAGTTTATATACGTTATGTTCGCTGATGGTAATCCATAGGATGGGTAGTGTCTTCCTTTTGAGACCTCTGATATTTACCAACGGATTCTGTAGTATCTATTCGCAAAAACAGGCTAATTGCACTGTCATCTATGGAATAAATGTTTGTATATATAAAATATTATGACTTGATTTAGATCAAAGCAAAGTGTACAAACACAAAGAGATTGTAAATGTCACCATAATTTTTTTGCCGTGATTAATTCACAAATTTTATAAAACATTAAGTTTGAATTTTTTTTAATTTATGATGTTTTTGCTTTTAATTTTGCGTTGCGCGAAATACTTGCAAAACTGCCCGTTTTCATGCAGCAGGCAGCGAAAAAAGGACCCGTTGGTTAAGTGTTAAGTATTTTTTATGATTGAAATCATTTGACGCAGTGTTTGTTGAAATAATATTAAAGAAACCCTTATTGTACAATTGTATCACTTACAGGATCAATGTTAAAACGTAACAAGGAGTGTGAAACGCGAAAGAGGTGTTTTAACAAGTGATATTTGAAAATGCTAGTGAGATTTTAGGTTAGGATATTGAATTGCTTTTCGATAGCAAGTTATGATGATGATGATGATGATGATGCGTTGAGTATTGGGCTTTGAATTGTTTATCATAAAAGAAAAATGAACATCTCATGTATATATATAAGATGCAGATTCAGAATTTTTTTAATCAAATATATACAATGTTCTGACTATTTTTTTTATATTTGTTTTTATTGTAAATACTGAACTTATATTTTTTAATATTTATTTAGCTTTTCGCATAACTGAATCGTTCGCTTCGTGCCACTGATACGCGATATTTTTAATTGAACTTTTACTTGAGCGTGGATCAGATTTTAATTTGGAACGATTTGCCACAAACTATTTTTCAATAGTATATTTATTGCTTACACGTTTAATAAAAAATAAATTTTAATATTTTTAGTAGTTTGGATGAAGATCGCTTAGATTAAAATCCGACGAGAGATTTGCAATTGTATTGGTACGATATTGCAAAAGAATGTTTAAAAAAATGCTTGTACATTCTGTAATATGTAATATGTATTGCTAAAATATAAATATTGTTCAATAAACTTATTTTCTTAATTACACAATTCGTGTTTATGTTTTTTTTCGTGACGCATTTGCATTCAAATGCTGAATCAGACAATTCGTAAACCAGAAGCGATAGACGTGTTTTTCTTCCTATTTTTTGTCATAGTGTTAAGGAGTGTCGAAGGTCATCACAATCACCTTTGACTCTTTTGCCGATAGCAGGTACTGATAAGGTATAGTGTGGTTTTAAACGTTTTTTGCCGATCTTAAATTAATTAATTTATTGTTGCATAAAATTATTTTTTTGAAAGTATGAAAAAAATAAACATAAAATAAATCGAGTTCTTTTCATATAATTATGTTCATAAATATATATGGGACAATGCAAGTTTTTTATATTGTATATACAAATCTGGGTATGTTGTCTTCTTGACAATAACAGTGTATTATTGTTTTCAATACTAATGCTCTAGTTTAACTAAGTGACATTACTCATAGAAGCTTGAAGAAATACAAATGAAAAAATAAAAATGTAAGCACAAGCAGATATTCTGAAATGAAACTGGTTACTAGGAGATTCAAAACTCATTACTAACAGAAAACGTATTTTATATCTATAAAATGTAAAGTCAATTCAAATCATACAAATGTTATTTAATTCAAAGAAAATGATAAGACTTATTTCATTGCATTTTTCTGGTACCATTTTTAATTGCACAATAATAAATAATTTGTGCTTTTTTGTATACAAATTCCCACAACATCCGTTGAAAAATCAACGGATAACTAACTAAATATACAATTAAAAACGAATGTAAAAGTAATATAAATTAATTAACGATTAGCTTGATAGTTATGATATATTGAATACACATATATTACAGCATTTTGAGCAATAAAAAATATATTTATTTTTAGTATATTGTAGTATCTAATGTGTTTTGCAGTTATTATACCATTGTCTCTTACCTGTTTATGTATTTTTGGTGGATGTTTATTTTGACAAGAATCACCTATGAATAATGTTTATTAATATATAATATATAGATATACTATATTTTTAGTACATATATTTTTTTATTCTTACATACATACATTTATGCACATACACACACACAAATAAATACTAGTTATTATACATATAACTAGTAACTATTTTAGTATCTTTTTTACGTTCAACTTATCGTGTTCAGCGTTCAGTTAGGGTATCTATTTATTATATTAAATAAATTATTGTATTATCTATATAATTACACAATTATATTATTGTTAAATTAAATCATAAACACCATACACTATTCACTTCTAGACAGCAATAATCTTTACAAAATAAATTCGTTTAGTACGACGTTGGTGGTTTTCGCGTGAACAGCGCAGGGTATGTACTGCTATCTTAACACTTCCTTTTTACGAAAAATGCATGCCCACAAATCGACGCACTAGTTTTTTGCTAAAATTTAAAATATATAATACGTCCACCAGGCACCGATTAATTTGATTGCGCACAGAGGAGAATCCCGCGCGTTATAAATAGAAACGCTGTGACCCCATGAATCATTTAAAGACAATAATCGTTTGTGTATCTCATAATTCGGGGGTCAACTGAATCGAATAAAAATCGTTAAATTTGACACATCTGAACCGTTTATTGAATTCATTTATGATTGTCGCAATCGAACACGTTCCAAATACAATTTAATATGCAGTAATGCGAAATAATATCTCCCTCATACTAGTTTATGAACAGTTTAACGTTTACGATCAATTGGTATAGTTTTAACTATGTTAAATAGATAGACCTAAAGGCGACATATGCATCTACTAACAAATATTATGGTAGAGAATCACGTTATTATCATGTGACTTTGATTTAAAAGGAATTTATGTTGATTAATTTTTTAGTATTTAAAAAACCCAACAGTCAAGGTGACTTCTGTTATTTGTCTAGTTCGTGTTTATTTCGGCCGTACGCTTATTTTTAGGAAGAACTTAAAAATTTACATAACTCGACTACTGATTCTGCATTTGATTGTATTTTTATTTATGTTTGGATTTTATGGTCAATTATAATGCTTTTATGATTTAAAAAATATATTAAATTTTGAACTGTACGTTTCTTATTTAGATGGAATATTATAACAGCATTTATTTGGAGCATTGTATTTTTAAAACCTTATCACGCGATATCGTATATCAGCGTATCATATATTATTAATGTCAAGGAAAGTGGTAAAATTATTAAAAAGAGCAGGTGTTACTTTTTGCTGTTTTAAATCGCTCGGAATTTAAGAGCGATCTATAATAGGTTGTTGTGCAAAAGTTTTGTTTTTTATTTTGGAAAAAAATCGCGACTCCATTATGACCTTTCTGTCCTTTCGCGTTCCGTTTTCCAGTCAGTCATCAGACAGTCGGCGTCGGAGGAGCTTCGCTGTCAAATTCGCAAACGTTTCGCACAACAATGGCTGGGGTAAGTCAGTAAAAACTGCCTAAGGCATTTAAAACGAAGATGATAAATATTCAATAGTCGGTTTTCGCATAAAATCGCCGTTTAATTGTGTTCCTTATAAACAAAATGACGTATGTTAATCTGTTGTTTTATTATGTTGGCTCATTATCTCATAAGCCTCGCCTAGGTTCATTATTGTATGACTGCTATTATGCATAAACGTCCATATTTTCTAGAATTGTGTAGATTGTCAACTCGCTTGATTAAATGGCGACCGGCGAAAGCTGTGACTCACTTTTAATGTTGCAATATGTAAATAATGGAAAAAATATATATTTAAAATTAATTGCGCTTTAAATATTACATTACAAAGTTACATTATATATATATATATATATATATATATATATATATATATATATATATATATATATATATATATATATATATATATATATATATATATATATATATATATATATATATATATATATTTTTTTTTTATTATTTTATTATAAAATATATATTACTCACGTTTCTATTGTTTTAATAATTATGTTTGTCACGAATTGTGTCCATTATTGCGCTTATTACCCACTGTAACCGAACTGTACATTAATGTGTTAAGTAATTAAATTTTCCTTTCAATATTAAATTTATATGTAATAAGGTTTCCAAACTTTTTTTTAAAAAATAATACAAATTCAGGTTTTATTTTCGGATTTTTTTATTATTAATTATATATTTTATGTATTTTATTAATTGTGAAAAAATAATACAAATTAAATGGCCGCCTTTGAACTTTTTGTAGCAGCCGATCGTTTCGATGACTATTTCGTACATTTCGGGGTGTATCTTGGCGGATATTGCTTTTTAGTAGCTCCAAAGTTTCGGGTTTGTTGGCGTAGACACGATCTCAGCGTAACTACAGAAAAATCCAACGGTGTTCGCATGATCTTGGCGGCCAATTGACGTCACCAAAACGTGAAATAATATGACCTGGGAACGTTCCAGGCAAAACATCCAACGTTGTACCCGATGTGTAGCAAGTTGCGCCGTCTTGTTGGATTCACATGTCTTCCACATCAATATTTTCAATTTGGTGCCAAAAATAATCATGTGCCTATAACGCTCACCATTGACTGTTACAGTCACACCTTCATCGTTTTCAAAAAAGTAACGCCAAAAGACACCTTCTTGCCACAATGTGCACCAAACAGTTGCTTTTTGGGCATGTAATGGTCTCTCGTGAGGATTTTCCTTGCTCCATATGCGGTAATTTGCTTGTGAAAATGTGCTTCATCAGAGAAGATTTTCTTTAAAAAGTCAGCAATAACTTCCTGCTGCTTTAACATTCAATATGCGTAAATTTTTCGCTGTTCATGGTCTCTGGGCTTCATTTCTTTTGATATCTGAATTTTATACTGGCGTAGGTGCAAGTCCAGATGCAAAATGCGCTAAAGGGAACCATAAGAAAAGCCCAAAAGCTGTGAACGCCTTCGAATCGTCAATGCCACACTTTCACTTAAAGCAGCAATATTCTTGGCTGAATGGGCGGCCTAATGATGCACAGGCCTTACCCTATCTCCAACGCTTCAATTCTCTTAAAATAAATTCATTACGTTGCGAATTGTTCGCTCAGTAGGACGATAAAATTGACCATAATCTTCCCGTAAATTTTGATACCCATTTGTACAGAATTGTTATTTCTGTAGAGCAATTGAACAATTTTAACGCGTTGAGCGGTGGTTAAGTGATCCATTTCATAAATTTATTGTTGCAAACTAACGTTTGCCACTTTGAACACCCGTGATTATTGACATCTGTCTGATTTAATTTAGATACATTTAATTTCCTTATGTAATTTATAAATATTCGTTCTTAATGAGAAAATACTATATAAGTTATTTACATGTCTGTATGAAGATATTTACTTTTCCCGACAACTATTTTACTGTAATCTGGCATTTTCTGTCTCTCACAAAGATGGTTTATTGATATTCTTTATCCATTCATATAGTATACTAATCTTTTGACATTTAAAGTTGTAACAAAAAATAAAATAATAAGAATATTGTATACTAACTAAAATACGTTAAGGGACTTTCAGAGATTATATGAAGTTTTAATTGAACAACGTAATGCAGGGATTCAAAATTATTTTTTTTAGTAGTGTGTATTTTTTTAATACTTCAATAATAATTCATAAATAATTAATTAAATAATTCTTAACTTATTTATACATTTCTGCTTAATGGCTTTTTAATATAATCTATTAGATATCGAATTTCACAGGTTGACGTATGTCGGTAGTAATTAAAAATATTTCGTTCGGTTTATCGCGTTGACAACATTGTCAGTTCGCTGCGTTTCATCTAAAAATTCGTTTCCGCGCGCCTAATTCAAATGCACGATGTCGGAAAATCATCGCTCGCCTAATTCTTCCGATTCCGCATGCAATGGCGGCGATGGACCGCCGTCTCGATCTCGGAGACGACCGGTTGCCGCGCGATTCGACCAAGAACCGAGACCAGCTCAGCCTCAGCGTCAAGAACAGCTACCCCCTCTGTACTGGCTGCAGCCTCGTTCGTCGCGACATCCGCCGCCACTTCAGCGTCCCGATGAACAGCAACCGGCGCGATTGGTGCAACCTCTGCAGGATCTGTTAGCGCGTCATATTCCGCAGCCTGCGCAACAGCCTCACTCGACGCCGCGCCAAGATCCGGTCGAAATTATACCAGTGTTGCAAGAGTCGCAACTTTCGCAGCGATCTGTCTCGACACCGACGCTACATGCTTTAGAGATCATACCGATTTTGCCACGTCCGATAGTACAGCAGCAAGAGCCAGACTCGTCGTCGCGAGAATCACAGTTACAGTCATATCGACGTTCACAATCGCCACGAAGACCGCAGACACCCCGTCAGCCGATAGCGTACATAGATCTACCGTATACGTCAGAGCCGAGGGTCGAACAGCAGCATCCAGAACTGTTGCGACCGCCACAACAGCCGCACCGCACTGAACGCCAGTCTTATGCTAGATCGGTCTTATATTCGCCGACACGACCAGAATCGTTGCAAATCAATCAAGCTGTAGATGAATCTCTGCAACTACCGAACACTTCTCGACAGTCGCAAACTTTACAGCTTGACTTATCGCCGCGCAATGGCCATTTCGATCAATCTATACAACAGCAACGAACTTCACCAACAGTACAACAGGCGCAAGCGTCGCGACAATTAGAATCATTAGAGATTGATGAGATTCCGGATCCCGTGCCGTTGCGATCTCCGCGACAATCGCAAACTTTACAGGCTACTTTGTCACCACGCAACGGTCATTTCGATCAATCTATACAACAATGGCAAGAGTCTATGCCACAGCAACAATCAGAATCTTTGGAAATCGATGTCATTTTGGACGTAATGCCTTTGCAATCGCCTTTAATATCTCCGCAACTGCAAATTCAATTGTCGTCACAATCACAACGCAATGGACGTTCCAATCAATTATTGGAACAGTCTCAAGAGCCACAACCTTTACCGCCTCAACAACAATCAGAACTTGATGTTGTTTTGGAGTTGACTCCGCAACAAATCCAGACTTTGCAGCTACAATTATCGCCACAGTTGCGAGTCAATGGAAGTTCTAAGCAATCTTCACAACAGTCGCAGTCTTTACAGCCGCCGCGACAAGAAGAATCGATGGATATTTATGAAATTATGGAGCGTACTTTCCAACCCTCTGAGAATTTTCAACCTCCACGATCGCCACAATCGCAATCTGAGGAACGTTGTAAACCAACAACAGAGGGAGAGCTGCAACCGACGCAACTTCCACAACCGAACACTTTAAAATCTCCAAAAAAATCACATTCAACGCGACGGAAGCAACAACAGAAAAATAGGAGAGAGACACAACAGCAGCAACAACCGCAAGCTACGCAAGAATCGGAACCGCTGCGACCGCCACTACGGCCGCAATCATTGGACCTACAAACTCCATCGTTGTTGCAAATACTGAAAACTCCGCGACCAGTGTATTACCCACAACAGCCACCGTCACGTTCTCCACGTGCCAATGGTTGCGATGAGCTTCCCTCGCGAGAGCTGGCATCTTCGCAGCAACCTCCACAACAATATCAATCTATGGAACAGCAGCAAAGTTCGCATTCTTCGTTATTACAGTTATTACAAGCTACGAGTCAGCCGTCGCAGATCTCTCAACAACTACAAGCACAACCTTCTCAGCCTTTGCGAATTCCACAATTGTTAGAACCTTTGCAGCGATCGCAATCTATGCGACAGCTTCCACTTATACAAGGCCCACAACTTTCGTATCCTTCACCACAAGCCCAGTCTATTCCGCAATCTCCACAGTCACCACAATCGCCGCATTCGACGCATTCGACGCAATCACTGCTTTCGACGCTATCACCTTATCAATGCATACAAATGCCATATTCATTGCGAAATAGGTTTTTACAAACGACACATTCATCTTATCGGCCGTCAATTTTTCAATCTGTATCGTCGCCCCAGCCACAACCCATGCAATTTGAACCAATCGCACATTCGTCGCATCAGGTGCCTACTTATCGACTTTTGCAAGATTCGTCTATGCAAGTTGAACCACTGCCGCATTCGTCGCATCAGCCGCAACTATTTAGACATGTACAACAGCCACGAGCTATGGAAATTGAACCATCGCATTATCCGCAATTGCTAAGACATATACAACAACCGCAACCTATGGAATCTGAACCACTGCCGCATTCGTCGCATCAGCCTCAAATATTTAGACAACAGCAACGTTCGTTGACGCAGCAGCAGCCTATGCAAGTCGAACCGTTGCCACATTCGTCGCATCAGATGCAATTATTTAGACACGTACAACAACCGCGACCTACGGAGCTTGAACCAGTGCCACATTCGTCGCATCAGTCGCAACTATTTAAGCACCAACCGCAACCGATGCAAGTTAAACCGGTGCCGCATCAGTCGCAACAACCGCGACCTACGGAGCTTGAACCGGTGCCACATTCGTCGCATCAGTCACAACTATTTAAGCACCAACCGCCACCGATGCAAGCTAAACCGGTGCCGCATTCGTCGCATCAGTTGCAGCAACCTCGACTTACGGAGCTTGAACCGGTGCCACATTCGTCGCATCAGTCGCAACTATTTAAGCACCAACCGCAACCGATGCAAGTTAAACCGGTGCCGCATTCGTCGCATCAGTCGCAACCAATGCAAGTTGAACCGGTGCCGCATTCGTCGCATCAGTCGCAACCGATGCAAGTTGAACTGGTGCCACATTTGTCGCATCAGCTACAACTATTAAAGCACCAGCCGCAACCGATGCAAGTTGAACCAATGCCGCATTTGTCGCATCAGTCGCAACTATTTGGGCATCAGCCGCAACCGATGCAAGTTGAACCGTGGCTAATTTCACAACTCCAAGAACATCGACAACATCACCCCTTAGAAGTTTTACAACGGTTGCTTCATCTGGGGACGTCCAGAAGCGACTCAGGAAGTTCTTCTACATCTCCTTTACCTCCCAGCCGTCCAGTTCACAATAATATCGAATCAGCGATTTCAAAGTATCCTTGGTTGATGTACGATAAGTTCTTTGGATTTTATTACTGCTCCGTATGCATAAGATTCTTAGAACACCGTGGGACTTTGAACGATGTCAGATTTTTACAACCCTTCTATGATGCCAACTTTGAAACGCATCAAATGTGCACCGGCCACATAAACAACTGTTTAATACAGAATAATTATGAGAACGATCCTCAAGAGAGGGTCAAGATTGAAGAAAAAAGATACGTTAATCTAATTATGGCGCTCAAGGCCTTGTTTGTTATAGTAGACGTGAGCCATCCGATATCGTTCAATCAGAAGTGTCTGTGGTACTTGAAACAAGCACAACCGAATCTTTACGACGAAAGGTTCAACTATGATGCAGTATCGCTTTTGAAATGCGTGTACAATATGGTGATGAGGAAAGTTAAGAGGAAAGTAAAAAAGTCTAAGTATATATCGTTTGTTATAGATAATGAGTTCAAAAGCAGATGCCCCTATGATAGTTATTTTCTGTACATAAGGTACATTTCCGAAGGTAAATTACATCATTCGTTACTAACTCATATTGAAGATTTACAAGATAATAACGTATTGCGTGAATTCTTGGATCGTCTCGGATTAGATATATACAAATTGGTTAGCGTTGGTGTTACGGGCTATGAAAATCCGCTCGTGGATCTTTTGGAAGCTATAGAGCGGGATAGTTTTGCTCATGTATATAGATGCACCAGAAAGCTTCATAAGCATATTGTACAGCACTTGATGGTCATCGATAATGCTTTCAACGCAATGTCAGGTCGTATTAAGCTGATTTGCACGCTGATGTCTCCGTATATCATTCCCGAAGACATAACACGCTGCGGCGGTAAATTTATTAGAGCGATGAACAAGTGCAAACATCAAGGACTTGAAGATTTTATGATTTTTAAAGTCGATGCTATGAGAAGCCTTTTAAGAGAAAAGGACCACGTTACTGAGAAAACGAGGGAAGTAGTATTCAATGAACTGTATCAGGCGACAATTGTGATGTCATTAGAAGACAACGAATTGATGTTTTTTATGAAGTTTTTGATGGAATTGATTGTCGTTTTAAAACAAATGGGAAATGTTTTTAAAAAATGTAACAATCTGTTGTGGAATGTGAAGGAGGAAATCTTCAAAGTCATAAATAACGTCGAGAAGGTGAAGATGCATAATATTAATACTAGAAGAAACTCTTTGCCAAGTGAGATCAGACGAATCAATTCGATAATTAGTACAACTTGTAAAAATGTAATAATGTATTTGAAACGTTTAGTCAGTACTGACATATTCGAAGTAGCCAATGCAACTAGAATATTTGATACGTCAAACTGGCCGGAGCAATATGATAGTCTTTACGGCATACGCGAAATCGAGATTCTGTTTAAATACTGCAAAAACTATAACGATTTCGAACTAGAAGATGAAGTGGCCATCGCTAGTGCTTTAGAGGAGTGGAAATCGTACTTAGTGGTCTATAAAGGTATGTCTCTGGAACAGTTGCTGTGGAATACGTGTCAGAAGAGTGATACGTATCCGATCTTATACGAACTGTTACAAGTTGTGGTTCTCCAAGCTGCTTCTTTTTATAAAAAAGAGCATCACGAGCAGTTGCGCAAGATTGATGTGGGTTTGGGGGAAAACGCGAATGAAAGGTATGCAACCGAACGATTGGTTATCTGTGATACTATTAAGAAATATTCTGAAATTGATGTAGATACAATTGCTAAATTGTACGCAAGACTACGGGATCCGGGAAACAAGTAAAATAATAAAATTGTAATAATTGACCATTATTTAAGTATAAAAATAAATTTAGATAAAGATGCAAGTGTTTGTATATTTTATGTTTTGATAACGCATTTATGATTTGTTTTCATAAGTCAATATCGTTGTTATTTTTATTTATAGGGTCAACATTAATAATTTTTTTCTATGCATTTATGTATATATGTATATCTGTATAAATACTTACAGTTTCCATGGTAACGGATCTTTGCGTCCATTGTTTTTTTTATATTTAATAATATTTTAATGTCCTGTTTTATATTTGACAATTATTGTAGAACGTGTTTCTAATTTTTATAATAATTTTGCAATGATGTATGATTAATTAATTTTTCAGCTCATAGATGTCTCTAGTTTTATAATATTTAATTTTAAAATTAATCAATTTTCTACTTGAATTTTTGTTTTTTGAATATTTGTGTTTCTTTTGTTTTCAAAATTAGTAATTTTCTCTAAGATATGACGATTTTTCAATTTGTAATTCGTCGTTTCGTTAGTTGTAAAGCGTTTGTGATGCCGAAAGTGTCTGTGAATTTTCTTGGAAAGGAATTGAGGAATAAAAACATGCAGTATTGTCATTGTGTAAAAGTTTTTTATTTATTATATATCACTAAACCTTTTTTTACAAATATTTTTAAAACCACATACATATTTAACTTCAATATCAAATTAGCCTTTTATGATAAATTAAATTATCCATAATACTATAATGTATGACAATGATTTCAGTGACGATCCTGTTTTAAATATTTTTATGTATGTAACCTATTCAATTTAACTTATGTCTAGTACAATATCTAATATAGTACATATTTTAGTTTAATATTTCAATTGCTGCAGCCCCTTCACTTAAAATTTTTACAGACCGCCACTGAATGATTTGTATAAGCATTTAATTTTTGTGTATGTCATATTATTATACATGTGCTAACTAACACGTGACATTATCATATTTGTATGTTTAGTCAGACTATGTTTTTTTTAATATTTATTACAGTAAATTCTTGTTTAGTTTACTGTACTTATATAAGATTCTGAATTAAGTTAATTTGTTAGTACATACTTCATTTCATACACTATATCCGTTCTTAAAATTGCTTTTAAGTTGTTGTTTGTTTATTTTTCAGCTAATAATCGATTTCGTGATAACAATATTTATTTGAACATTAACATTATTTTAAGGCAGTGGTTTCCAATATTTTCACCATCACACAATCATTTATCCACATTTTTACTGTATATTTATTATATAACTAATTATAATAATACTTTTTATTTTTTATTATGTTGAAAATAAAATTTTCATGAATAATACATTTTATTAGATACAACTGAATTATTCTCACGCTTTATTTTCATTAAACACAATAATGTTTTCGAGAAGTTTATACATATTCAGGATTAGATTAATACTTATTTTTTCTAATTATTATTTAATTAATTATCAAATTAGGTATACATTTTTTTGTAGCCGTTATATTCAACTATCGGTTAAAGTATACTATTTTTATGTACTATATTAGATAGAAATTATTTTAATATTAACTGTTGATGAACAGCTTTTTTATTGAAAATGTTTTATTTCGTTATCTTTCTAAAAATATAATTTTTAATAAATTATGTATCACTAGATTTTTTTAACCAATGATTGAAAATTAAAGATGAGAGCAAATTTTAATTATAAAAAACACTTTATTTTATATTTTAATGTGATATTCAAAATGTTTTTTTTTAATTTGAGATTACAAATCCTATATAGAACATATATACAAAAAAATGTTCCATTTGATTTGCTTGAGTAGCGAGAATTTTTTCGTTATAATATTAAAAATGGTATTTTAAAGTGGCAGTTATGTTCAACTATCGGTTAAAACAAACTATTTTTATGTACTATAATATAAAATAATAGATAAAAATTATTCTATTATTAACTGTTGATGGACAGTTTTTTTTTATTGAAAATGTTTTATTTCATTATATTTCTAAATATAGTGTTTTTATCAAATTATGTATCACGAGATTTTTTTTAAACAATTGACTATTAAAACTATGACAGTAAAATTGTAGAGGAGAGCAAATTTTATTTATAAAAATAGTGTATTTTTAAATTAAATATTGTTTTTCTAAATTTGAGATTACAAATCCAACATAGAACTAATATAAAAAAAAACATTAATTTTAAAATAAAATGTTCTACTTGATTTGGTCGTGTAGCGAGAATTTTTTCGTTGTATTCAAAATTTTATTTTACTGACAAATGAATTCCTTTCAGTTTAGCAATGTCTAATACAAAAATAATTAATTTTATGTTTTATATAATATATTGAACATATTTATATAATATAAAACATAAATTACGTCGATTTCTATATGTATAACAAAGATTTTTATTTTACTTAAATATATAATGTATTATAGAACATTTTCAACCTCTACTTTTTTTATAGTATTTTTTTAAACCGAGACACGCTTTTTTAACAGTCGCTATTTTTAACCTGATATTGAATTAAGCTGGCTAACAAAAATAATTTTAAAGTTCCAGATAAGTTTTATGGCAATTCGATTTCAACTATCTTGGTCACCAAAGTCGTTATATACTATACATAAATATACATACATATGTTTATGTACATATGATTCAATTTTTTTTTTAATTTTTGATTATTTTTGTTATAAAACGGTTTTGCCTTCTTTATTTTTTGCTGTAGGATTTTGTTTATTCGAGTTACGATTTTTAAACAAGATACTGGATGAAGCTGTCTAACAAACTTAGCCGAGATAAAAACAAGATTTATTGTGATACTAGTAAAATTATGGCAGTTATCGTATGACATTTTTTTAAATTAAAATTTTCATTTCTGAGCATATTTGTTCTGTTTATTTTTTCTCTATGATTAGTTTTTACAAAGTGACGATTTTTATATTTTTGCATAACTGCCATTTTGAAACAATATGGCGGATTAGGTTGGCTAGCGAACTTATGTCAATTATAACACATAAGATTGATAAAAATCTGAATAAATCTATCCCTTGCGATAGTTAAAGTATTTATTAATGTCCCTTTAGAATTCAGAAAGAAATATATTTAAAAAAATATTCTATAACACATTATAAAATTAAAAATCCTGTAATATAATTTTATACAAAGAAATCTACTTGATTTTTGCAATTAGTGTTGGAATGAATTTACTGACTATAAAATAGTTTTGATTTAATTTAATTATGATCTTGTAAAAATTATAATAATAACGGTTTTCTTCCCAAATACATGTTATATTGATTGTTTTTTTCTAAATATGTACATGAAATTTCCAACCTTATTCTTAAATATGTTTTCACGTGCTACGAAAAGTTGGCATATCAATATCATGTAACCGATATGTTCGATTGGGGTAATACATAAAAAAGTGGGCTATGGTTGTTTTCCAAAGGAAGTCTTTTCTTCCTTTCCATTTGGCATTTCGATTTACCCCTGCTTTCCCGGAATTTTCCCTCTACTGCTGAGACGCGTTTCACTGGTTGATAATCTGCGATTTGAACTGAAATAATAGCTTTTATATATAAATGCTACACCCACTCCTTAGATTTTCAGAAACTCGCGATCAGTGGTTCTCATTTTTTTTTATTTTTTTTATTTTTGACTTAAATAAAGTACTATGACGGATTTGTCAGCTGTAATCATTCAAAAATATACAGTCCAGTTGCATAATCCGCATGCGCCATTGCATAATGCCGCGGAAGTGCATGTTTAGCGTTCGTCTCTCTCTGAATTTTGGCACACGCCGCCCGCATATTGGCGAATATAAGCACCCAGGGCGCTAAATATAGGCCGTCGAGTCTCAGTACCGTGTCCGACCCCAGCCGAGAGGGGTTCGGAAAAGCGACGGAACTCGCTGAAGGTTATGTAAGGAAAACATAACATCGATCGCCCGCTCTCAGACCACTGACCTTCGACAAGGACAATTCTCGGTTGCGACTCGCTCGCTAAAGGACGTCTTTCCCGGACGTTTTCCCGCAGTGTTCTCACCGCGGCTAATCGCTCACCGATTGGCTCTATCTTCTCTGAATTCACCGTTGCTGAATAGCGTGAAAATGGTGTGGTCCACGGTTACGGACGCCGAAGAAAAGGTACTGAAACTTAGCTGAAAAGGAATGTGATTTGCACTTATCTGGTTTTTCCCGGAATTTTTTTTGGAGGGTGAAGTTATTCGCAATGCAGTAATTTATATTTCATGGAATTTGTGTATCAGTGCTTGATTTATTTGTTCTTGACAGAAATGTAAACGAGGTAAAACACAATAGATAATTGGCGTGTACTATTTTTATGAAGGTCAGTTTATAGGCGGAAAATAAAATCTATATTTAGTTGAAATATTCATACTACAAACACTGACCTTTTGACCTGTTAATATTATTTATTTATAAATAATATGTGTAAAAATAGGTTGAGTGAAATATAAATACAATTACATATAAAAATATAATCAATAATTATTATTTATTTATATTTATGTATGTACACAAATAACAAATTTAAATTTAAACGATTCGTTTTGGATAATTGATTTTATTTTGTATTATAAATATTTATTAATAATAAAACCATATTTTTAATTCGTTTTTTATGGTCTTTGATTATCAGTGCATACATACTTTTTAAAAGCCACTTATTATCTACTTTTATGGCTATCTTATTTAATTCTCGCAAAAAAATGATTATTAATAAGAAAGCCTTGATGCAGATATTGCTAACAATCAATTGAACAGCATCATGACTGCACCACTTTAAAAACAATAAATAGATAAAATAGTAAAAAATTAACACAAACATCATGTACATTTGTTTTAAGATAAGCGTTAAACAATTATATATGACGGGGCATTTTGTTTATTTTTTCATGCGGAAGTGACGATTCACAAATACTTTGATGTTATAGAATTTAGGCAAAAACGGTTCTTTGCATTCTTACCGTTCGCATCATTTCACTTAATGGTGCTCTTTTAACTATATTATCATTTTTTGAACTGAAGTGTTATGTAAAAAGCGGATATACATTGATTTACCACTTTTTGTGAATTATCTGTAAAATATGGTTTACATAATTTTTCCTTATTACTTTTCATCACATTGGTTCTAATTAATTTTATTAATAAATTTTAATTTTAAATTTCAGGTAAACAGTACAGTTCCAGGTATGCAGTCGCAAGCAGCGGATGCAGCAACGCACCTCCAGCACATGTGTGCATTGGATATCGATTCCAAAGCCTCCTATGTGCGCCTTTCCGGAATCATTTGCACCATCGGTTAGTATAGCTCTTTTTCAACGACCATCCACTGTGACGTCAACAATGTTTCATATGCATAATGACTTGCAACAACACCGCCTATGATAACCTTATCGCATATCGAGTTATCTTTGTAATTATAATAATATATCCACCTAATTAATAATATATTAATAATATATAAATATATTCATATAAGTAATAAAATAATTTCAGGACCCGCTTCTTTGAAAGTGGAAATGTTGGAAAAAATGATGGACACCGGCATGAATATCGCAAGATTGAACTTCTCGCATGGATCTCACGAATTCCACGCTAACACCATCAAGAACATCCGCGAAGCTGTTAAGAATTACAGCGCCAAGATCGGCATGGCCTATCCTTTGGCTATCGCTCTTGATACCAAAGGACCTGAAATTAGAACCGGTTTATTAGAAGGAGTATGTTTATCTGTATATATTATTTATGATAATAAGAGTATTTTATTTTTATTTATTTATGATTATGTTTAGGGTGGTTCGGCTGAAGTGGAATTAAAGAAGGGCGATACAATTAAGCTTACAACAAATAAGGATTTCATGGAGAAGGGAAACGCCGATACAGTTTTCGTAGATTACGTTAACATCACTAACGTCGTGAAGCCCGGTAATCGCATCTTTATCGACGACGGTCTGATCTCAGTCATTTGCAAGTCATCCTCTTCCGATACTCTCACTTGTGAGATTGAAAACGGTGGAACTTTAGGATCGAGGAAGGGCGTTAACCTTCCAGGTTTGCCAGTCGATTTGCCAGCTGTTTCCGAGAAGGATAAGTCTGACTTACTGTTTGGCGTTGAACAAGAAGTCGATATGATTTTTGCTTCTTTTATCCGTAACGGCGATGCTTTGACTGAAATTAGAGGCATTTTGGGAGACAAGGGAAAAAATATCATGGTGATTTCTAAGATTGAAAATCATCAAGGCATGGTTAACTTAGATTCGATCATTGAAGTATGGCGACTTTTTATTATTTGTAATGTATTTGGTGTAAAAGCAGTATCTAATATAATTATTATAATTTTTAGGCTTCCGACGGTATCATGGTCGCTAGAGGAGATCTTGGCATTGAGATTCCGCCTGAAAAGGTGTTCTTGGCCCAAAAGGCGATGATCGCCAGATGCAACAGGGTTGGAAAACCTGTGATTTGTGCTACTCAAATGTTGGAGTCCATGGTGAAGAAGCCCCGTTCTACCAGAGCCGAATCTTCGGACGTGGCTAATGCTATTTTGGATGGAGCTGATTGTGTGATGCTATCAGGAGAGACGGCCAAGGGAGACTATCCTCTCGAATGCGTCAAAACTATGGCTAACATCTGTAAGGAGGCCGAAGCTGCCATCTGGCAAAAGCAAATATATAGCGACCTATCCATACAGGTATATACCATTTATATGAGATGTATGTAATATTAAGCTTCAATACCTATCCATTTGATAAATCTAATAGAATATATTGTAATGAAATGTTGAGTTATGGTGGAAGACGACCAAAAGATATTGTGTTAAGGACAAAACATTACTCTCCTTCTAGAGGTCATCCTGATAGGAAGGTTGCTTGTATTAACACTACTGACTCGTAAATTTAATTTGCGAACTAACGCGAAATACTCGCACTTGCTAATATATGTCTATTAGTAAATTTTTATATTTTTTAAAAATCTTTTGTCTTGAAATTTTTATACATTTAAATACATTAGTTCATCAATTCTCAATATTTACTTCACGAGATGAAGTTTACCATTAAATTTCTAGATCTAAAATTATTTTCGTATCATTAAATTTCCGGTTCAAGTGCTTGTATTTCTAAAAAAATTTGTAACAATCTAACGCAGGGCTCGGCAACCCATGACGCGGGTCACCAAGTGACCCGTTTGATGATTTTAAGTGACCCATTTGATGATTTTAAGTGACCAATTTTTTAAAAAATATGTACATGTTACGACCAGATCACATACATATATGGTTGTTAGGACCAAAAATATTCACTGACCCGAATAGTCTTCTTAATACATTTTAATTATTTTGACCCATAGCCAAAAATGGTTGCCGAGGCCTGATCTAGTGTTTCACAATTTCTTTTCATTTTATAAATAAGTTATTGCTTACAAATTAAATATTTTATTTGAGTTTAACTGGGTACATATGATTATCTATGAGTATATACATACATATGTATGAAATAATTTTTTTGACATAATTGGCCATTGGATCTTGACTTTTTTTCATTTTTTGCTATCATTAATCAGTTACATTCGATTATATATACAGAATTTTGACAAAATTTGCTAGTTGTTTTCATATATTTTGTAATGAAAGGTTAAGGTATACTAGAAGGTGGCTGAAAGATATTGCGTTAGGTACATCTTAAGAGAAATAGAAGCGCTCATGTGGTTGGTATTAAATAAAAGACCTACATTTATGTTACAATTTAATTCATATTTTACAGATACAAGCCCCTATTGGAGCTGCTCATTCAGTTGCCATTGCATCCGTTGAAGCTGCTTCCAAGTGTCACGCTTCAGCCATTATTGTAATCACCACATCTGGACGTTCAGCTCATCTTGTTTCCAAATATAGACCACGTTGTCCGATCATTGCTGTTACTCGCTTTTCCCAAACGGCCAGACAAGCTCATTTGTTCAGAGCCGTTCTTCCACTGCAATACCAAGGTAAAAACAGTAATATTTAGTTGATTAATATATATGTTTATTTAGTCTATTAATAAATAACGTATTGTGTATTTATTTTCAGAACCACCGATGTCCGATTGGTTGAAGGATGTTGATGCTAGAGTTCAGTTCGGACTGAACTTCGGTAAGCAACGCGCATTCATCAAAGCTGGTGACAATGTCGTTGTAGTCACTGGCTGGAAGCAAGGCTCCGGTTTCACAAATACGATGCGTATTGTGTACGTATGATTTGATGCAACATTATAATTTCTGTAAAACCGGGTACATTAATTATATTTTTGTATTGCAGGATTGTTGAATAAGTATTCAAAAAGTTATGAGATTGTGATCAAGATACTAGATTTATGTTGTTGCTCTTATTTTATAGTGTCATCGTAAAAATGAAAAATAATGAATATTTATGTATATGTATGCAAATGTTAAACGTTTGCTTATAATATGTATTATCTATATTATTTATGAATCAAAAGTTTCTTTAAGGCAAATAAAATTAAAAAAATTAAGGGATATTGTTTTATTGGTACGTTTTATAAAATATATTTTGTATCAAATTCTTATTCCTAAATACATGTTTAATTTTAATAAATGAACACTAGATATTTCACTAAGGTAATATTTTAAATTAAATTTATGGATATTTATTATTTTTACTTATAAAAAAATGTAAATGAAATCATAAATATGTCAATGTGTGTAGTGATTTACAGGAAATTATATTTTGATCTTTTTTTTCTTACCGCCCACTAATCACGGCTGACTGCAAGTTAAGTACGCTCGCTGAAAATCCTGCATTTTATTTATAGCAACATGAAAAAGTAATTTTGTAAATGCAATTCAAACGTTGGAGTATTCATCTGAAGATGTAAACAAATTAATTTAATATTATATAACCAGAAGAAACATTATTTTATGTTCATGTTTATCTCTGGTAAATATCGTAAATAAGAACATGACACGAAAAGTTTATTTATAAACAACAGATGGTCCATTAGTCGGTTTACTATTTAAAAATATGATTACTTATTTTCGTTATATATTTCACTTTAAAATGCAAAAAAATATTAAATTTTATGTATAAAAAGCTACATTCTTAATTCTTAACTTAAAAATAATAATACACAATATTTTTTCAGGCTGGTAGTTGAACAGTGCTGTTCTAATGCATTACTCACAGTACATTGTTTAAATAAAAATTTGATATATTATGAAATATTACATTATGTGCACTATACATACCTATAACTAATAAACTGAACAGTATAGAAATAGGAAAATGAATCAAGAGAACATGAAGAAGAAAAAAATTATAACATTGACTCGGAAGGGGGCAGAACAGAAAAAGGTAAATTTCTGAAGAATCTTAAACTATATTTCTTATTTTTTTTTTCAGGATAAAATATGTCAAAAGATGAGATACAAGCTGCAAATTTAGTTAAGTGATGTTGAATGGGAGTTGTGACTAGTACTTAATATGTGGACAATTATTGTGCAGATAATTTTGTTAATAGCCTGAATTTTTTAATATGAAAGACCATTAAGCTTAGAAATTATTGTGCGATTCTTGTGATTGTTTCAAGGTAGATAGATTTAACTGATGCAAGGTATACTTTTAAAGCTTGATTTATTGTTATTTTTTTTAATAAAGATAATGAAAGCTCTCTCTCTCTCTCTTCACCAACCCCGCACTTGTTAATAGCAGCGAAAATAAAGCCCGTTGTCAGAAATCTGTTTATATTTTCTGCTGATGAATGTTTAATAAGTGTAATAATAATTAATCTTAATCTCGATCAGAAATTCATGAAACTGTTGGTGGTTGAAACAGTGTCTATTAATTAAATTTATTTATCAATAATTGATTAGTTTTATTAATCGTACAATAAAATGCACTAATTATTTTATTTTTAAATCTTTGTACGACATGTTTGTGTTATTTAAACTATGTATATCAAATTCTAGCATTTTCATTAAATATAAATTCTTAACTATTTTTTTATTTCTTACTGTTTTACATCCGATTCATGTTCTAATAGCGCTTTATAAGAGAGGATAGATTTGTGCCAGATGTTAGAAAATATGCTTTCTTGGAAGCTTTTATAACAAACATAATTGTAGGCAAACAACTCTTGCATTTTGCACCACGTAAAACACGCCTGGCTAAACATTTTTTGGTCAAAAACGACACCGTCTTGATGCCGCAGCTACCATATTAATCAGGTGTAGTTATATGTGCCTTTTTTCCTGCTTCCACAGATAAATATTATATTAAAAGAACAACGCTTTGCTACCGAAAGCACAATGGTGCAAAAAATATGGATTTTTTTATATTAATAAGAAAGAAAGAGACCGGAATTTTGAATGGCAACAAATAGTTTACGACTTTCTCAACTACTCTAATCTTTTTATCTTACCTTTGGTTTAGTAATATAATAACTTTATTATTAATCAGATAAGAAAACGGGAACGCTCGTTACCGAGCGTTCTCACTGCGACGGCGCCGATACGATTTTATTGCTTTTGATGTGAATTTTTGACTTCTGAGAAGTGATAATTGTTTTTGCGCCCTCCTATTGACCAAAATTCAATTTGAATACATTTTGATCAATACTCTTATATTAGAAGTCCGTAGCAATATCGGTAAGGATAGCTATATTATATTTTAAACGTAGTGTAATATCGAAGTGCAGACAAACTATGTAGCAATATGCAAGACGCGACGTCTGTTTGTACTTCCTTTTTCCCCTGAGAGATGAGTTAATTTAGTTTGTATTTTGGATTAGATCTAATGAAAGTTCTAAAACTATAATTAGTTTTAGAATTTTCATTAGATCATGTTGGGTTTGGTTAATTCGTGTAGATAAGGTTTGGGTTTAAACAGCAAATGAACGTTTCGCAACTATCAAATTAAGTTTCATAGACATTTTAGAGCAGAATATAATTTTATTAGCGCCCATTAGTAAAATTAAATTTTTTTGTAGAAGTATATATCTACTGGTGAAAATGTATTTGTACTTCACTAGTGAAAATATAATATAACTACACTCAAAATACTAATTTGCGAATTGCATGTAAATAAATAATGATAAGTGTGTTAATGTATAATATATACTACAAAAGAAAAAGTTGAAATCATATAATATTACTAGCACCTGCCTGATAAATTATATTTTTACTGGTAAAAATAAATATCCACTGGTGAAAATGTTTTCCGATATAATTTCACTGAAGTGAGATATTTTGAAAAATATTTTCAAAATAGATTTGAAACTGTTTTTGTAGATTTTCTTTGAGGAATAACTCAAAAATTTCTGGTTTAGATTCAGAGATGTCATTTCAATTATTTTTAATGTTTATATTTCATTAAGATTTATAGTATTTAATTAAATGAGATGCATTTTTCTGGCCAAAGTCAAGGGGGACAAATGCCCCTACTTCCTGCTTCCGCAGATAAGTTATAATGGTGCAAAAACTATGGATTCCTTGTGTTGATTAGAAAGAACCGCACGTGTACTTCCGCTCTGCTTGACGTTAAAATATCCATTCTAATAACTTGATCAATATGTTTTAAATGCTCCTATACTATAAGCCATGTTTGTCAAGGATTTGATTCAACTAACGATGTTATCTTTTAAATCTATATTGCCCAATTAAAATTTCTAAGCTAACATTGGCATCTGTTTACTGTTAGCAATGCTCCATAAACTTGGTTATTGGTCTTAGTGGCTTTGCTATGATGTAAAAATATGTAAGATGTGTCTTACATTTATTGGCCAAGAAATAAAGCTTACCTACTTCACCGTTAACTCAAACAATGGTTTATTTTATTAACAATACACAATGAATTACCAATAATAAGTCGAGCCAGCTAATTCACGCGAAAATCCCATCCAAAATTTCGGAAAATCACCGCCAGAGGCGCTAGTCGAATCTACTCAAGCTCTTAAATTTTACAGCTTCGCTTGTCAAAGCTCCGACCGGCAATCGACTCGATAACAAATAGATAAATCTAAATAATTTACTATAGATTTAGCCTAGGCAAGAACGACCTAGCAGCCAGTTTCCTCATATACTAGCGGCCAGTGACGTAGGGAAAGCTCGAGCGACTTATTTTAGTTCGCGGCAGTTGTTAGCGGCCGCTCGTGGAACGCGCACAGCGCGACGCGCTTCCGACTGCCGACAAAAAACCGAACGGTGTGAACGGATCAGTTCTTTTCCTCTCAAACTCAACACGGATTTACGGTGCCGGATTTTGTACACTCAGCAGCCATGGCGGAGACCATCGAGGAGAGCTACGAGACGGCAGTCACCCGCAAGGTGGTGAGGACCAGCCTCAAGATCCAGGAGGTAAGCCGGCGCGCTAATGATCCGTTCGTCTTGCGGCTATTTTTGACCCCCTGCCTGATAAGAAACCGGAGATAGACACGTGCCGCTCAATGCGATAGACAGCAATTTCAGAAGACACACGTGAAAGATTACTCATTATCATGTGGCGGAGGAGCTGAAGATTATAAGCTCAAAAACTTCATTTTTAAAATCATAAATCACAATTGAAGCGCCGAGAATATTAAGGGCGAACTAAACAATTAGTTTATTTGAACTTTAATACCTAAATTACTTACACCGATGATCTCGCAACAAGATGTTATTAAGTTCGTCTTTAATATTCTCAACCCTTGATTCAAATCTCTTAATACGGCATTCGACGGTTATGCTATAAAATCATTGCGCTCGCCGTCGATGGAACAGAAATAAATAAAAAAAAAGCTAATGGCGGCGCTTTAAAAACACGCGGCGAGATGCCAAAGGAATATTTGCACATATCCAAAATCGGCCATGGCCGTGATCGTCGGTCAGTGTTGCCATCCTAGAAAATTAAAAAAGTGTAATTAATCGGACGTTGCGAGAGCGTATGGCGTGTAATTAAATCTTTCACGCCTGTTGAATTATTGAAGTTTGTTATTGAAGGTTCGCCAAAATGGTTGCAATACGCTTGACTTCAAAGAGCATCGTCGTGCATAATGTACAGTGGCTATAAATTAATTTCCTGTGCGTGTTTGTTTGTAAGATATCGCAGAACGCCTATCCTTCAAGTTTTGATATATTATATTGTTGCACGTCTGAAAAACATATCCTTCAATCCGTAGCTAAACCTATGATTCATGTTATAAACAGCACTGCATTTATAATTCTAGAAAGAGAAAGAGATATTGACGTTAGCAAAATTAAAAAAAGTTTTGGAGACTTTACGTATTAATGAATTATTTTATAATTATCCGTGATATATTTTAATTTATTCTATTGAATAAATAATATTGAGTTAGAAATAGTAAACGAATATTTTTATGAAGATGCATGCATGACATAGCCCCGAATATTTTTTTTGTTTAATGAGATTTAATGTAATTAAATTTATCGCTTGATAAATTAATAAGTAAATAAATGTATGTCTTGTCTTACATAATAATCCTTTCAACGATTCTTGAAATAAAACAACATTTTTCTCATCTCAAAACAAGCAGAAAAAGAAAATAAATTTTATAAATAAATTCAAATTAAATCATTAAGAATTGAATACAATATAATAATCCGATTTTTATTCTTTGTCTTAATTTATTATTTTTTGCTCTAATGCGAAAAGATAAAATGAAAAGAAGGTCATAAATCGAAATCATTAAAGCATCTGCATCGGTTAATTTTTACATATGCTGTCATGGCGTTAAAGCTAACCAAAACCCAAAGAAACTCTTGTATTTAATATAAAAGCATAATAGTTTTGCGATTTAATCAATGATAATGCCTGAAAGACATGAGTTCGAATTTAATTACTATAAAATTATAATTCCAATCGATTATTACAAATTAGGTTTTCTTAGATTTTTCTAATCTCACGGATGAATATCGTGATGAATGATTAAAATAAAATTGGAATAGTGACACTTATTGATTGTATACTATAATAATTATTTATAATTATTAAAATTATTTGATTATTTAAGGAGTGATGTCTCTAGAGGCGTAGCTATGGTATTTGGCGTCTGAGGAAGCCAAACTATCAAAGTGGCGCCCCTCTCCTATTTTATACATATTTCACAATTTTCAAATACACATTTCAAATGGTAAAATAAATTTTATTGAAGTAGTTTTATATTATACTCTAATTCTGTATTTTTATATATTGTAAACATCATATTTTATAAAACTAATATCTTTTATTAAATATTTATTTGCTTACGCAATTCATTTATGTAATTAATAATAATTTAATAATCTAGTTAATTAAGGGAAAATAAGTATAAAAACAATAATAATGATTTATAAAAATTTGTTAATTTACATGTACATATTAAAAATATATAAAAAAACAAATAATTAACAAGAGTAGCCAATATAACAAACAGTTTTCCCAATTCATCATAATGGTCTGTAAAAATTAATTAAAGGTCTAATATTAAAGATTCAAAAATAAATTATTATATAAAAATAAACAAATTAATTTTATTGAGAGAAAAATGTACGTAAGAATTAAAGATAAATCATCTATATAGAAATGTTTCTTGATTTTTCTGTAGCAAACTGGTCAATTTCCTTATATTTAAATGTTAAAAATTAAATGATTTTATATGAAAATTAAATTTAGCCATGTCCCAACGACTAGTCCCAACCTAGCTACGTCTCTGGATGTCTCACTACTCACTTGTAGGTGTTAATTGTGTTTAGCACGTTGTAACGCATTTGCATCATGTTACAACGAAAAATTTACAATAAATAAATATATACCCATAAATATTTAGTCGTTTAAAAATCGATCTGTATATTAATAGCATATTTTATGGTAGAGATTTTCCAATTTTTACAAAAAAATTTCAACAAACAAGTCTTTCAAAGATTTTTAGAACATAGCAGAATTCTTTCTCTTCTCAAAGTCATAATTACTAAAAAAATAACAAAACACATTTTTAGCAAAAACGTGCTATGTAGCTTAACACATTATTGTTTTAAATATAAAGTACTGTTAAAATGATCATTTGAAAGAGTATATAATTTAGTATTGATAAAAAACAAAGTATTTTGCTTCACTTGGATTCCAGACAATGACACGCTTTTATGTAAACACGCTTTATAGTATCATCATCAAGTGTTAAAATAGTACTTTAGTTTATTATTTTTTAATCCAATATTTTGTGAAAGGTATATAATAAATATAGTGAAAAGTAATAGTGAGTACAGATTTACATTTGTAATGGTTAAATATTTTCAGGCTAATGATTTATTTTTTATAATTTATATTTACCTCAATTTATTATTATAATTATAAAATTTTAACATTGTATTAGATATAAATTTAAACATTGTGATCTTTTTTTTTAAATTTATTTATTGTAAATATTCAGTTGCAACGTACCAGGCGTTAGCCCAATGCGTTACAATGGAAGAACACAAGTAACAACTATTTAGTAAGTAGTGAATACAATACTGAATTCAAAGTCTGTTAATCAGTGATGTAAGTTTTTATAATAATAAACTTTTATTACAGATAATCAATATATAACATGTATATGCATAATCTAGCTGGATTTTATTTTAAATATTAAGCACGATATTTATTTGTGAGATTGGAAAAATAAGAGAGAACCTAAATTGTGTTTATAGATCGGAATTATATATAATAATATATTATTTACTAATTCGGATCTCACAGACTATTAATATTGGTAGCACAATAAAATAAGTGTTACGTGTCCTATGAGTGAAAATAAAGGAAAACAGTTTTTACTAATGTAGATAGTAATAAATTAGCGAGAAAGTGTAAATGTGCTACGTAAAATCAACCATAGTTTTTATCTATCTTGATTTCATTTAATTGAAATTTTCTTATTAGCCCATAAGGGAAATTTTTATATGATGTTGTTTTAAGACTTAAACTAAGTCAATAGTATGATTTCTTAGATGATAACAATAGGTAAGCACTTCAAAGAACAATATGTTCATCTAAAAATTAGAACTGTGTTACCTATCTATAATATATACATATGTACGTATTGTATACGTGATCTGCAAAAAATATAAGCTAATTTCACAACTCAACATTCTTTTCTTGTGATAAATCGAGTCCGTTTGGCAACAATTTAAAGCAAAACCCCATTCACAATTGACCCTAGGCAGTTATCGTTATTTTTAAACGACAGAAATAACGCTTAACCAAAGAACTCGCAAATATCGCGAGTAAAAAGATAATATTTCAATCGCCAAGTCTTGCTGCTAGCTGCCGTAACAATAGCAATGAAAAATGCGTTCATTTGGCGCCTGACTTCTTTTATTTATTTACTTATTTACAGTGTGAATCAGCTGTTAAGTACGGTTGTTCGACATTTTTTTATTTCTGCAAAGGTCGTCGCTATCGGTGTTTAATTACAACTTCTTAGTAGCTCTTGCCAAGTTTTCCATTAGGGCCTTCCTTTATATCAAGGTGCGGACCTTCATGTCCTACCCTTGAACTGTGGTCTAAATGTCATTTCATTTTAAGATCAAAGAGTACGTTAACAACATGTATTGTTCTTGATAGTTTTTAAATATAAAGAACTCTATTTATTTAAGTTAAGATCTAGAGACAGATTGAAATTAAATTCCGTTGAAATTAAAAAAAATAGTTTGAATGACTAAATCGCTTTTGAGATCTTTCATAAAGATCTCAAAAGCGATTTCGAGATCTTTATGGAAGTTTCTCTAGCCAAAAGTTTTCTACCAAGATTGTAGGAATAATATTATCAGGAAGCAAAATCGTTTCAAATCTATTTAGCATACTCAGATGCTTTATGGTTATTTTTATATGTTTAGTTTTAATTTTCTTAAAATATGATTTTGCTGTAATATTCTTAAGAACCGATTTATGATTTATTTACTCAGAATATCACTATACTGTCTACATAATTTGGGTTTAAACTCAGTTTTAGAGCTTTTTTGCTATCTAACTATTGTCCTGGTCTCTTCTGGTTATCATAGAAAATCCATTTCTCATCATAGGTGATGAATATCTTCAAGAATAGTTCCATATTTTTTCTAAGAACTAGTAAAGAACAGAATCCGAAAAGTTGCTGATTTTGCCTTTCAGTCAATTCTTGCGGTACCCAATTGTCTATATTTTTACCTTTATTTTTTTTTTTTTTATCTAAGTGTGTCTGAACAGTTGCTTGTGGATAGCCTTATCAATGTCCATTAATATTTTTTTAATATACAGCAGATTATGTATTTATACGGGGCTCATTTTGAATAAACAAAAATTTGAACAGACCCAGGAATAAAATGGACAAGTTGCACATTTTACAGAGTGACAAGGGGATTAAAAACTAAACTTTTAACGCGTTTTTATAATCACGAAAGAAAAATGTTGCTCCATTGCTATGTCAAAGTGACTCTTTATTTCAGTTGAAAAAATAATTTATCGAAAAAAAACCTCGTAAAATAGCGTTTTATAGATAAATTTGATATTTTTCAGAATTTAAATTTAATTAAAATTAATTTTAAATGAATTTTAAAGGTTTGTACATACCAATCCTTGGAGATAGTAAAAGCTAAATAAACATATGAATAAAATTATACAAGACTAAAATATATTTATTTTCAAACATTTACAAAAAATAAGAGAAATTAACTAAAAATTCTTAAAATATGCTTGAAAAATTTACGCATTTTTTTATTACTAAGATGAGACACCAAACTAATTATAAAATATTGTATTAATACTATTATTCAATGTCGGCACGTGAGAATTTGTAGTGGAGGTGCTGCTGCAACAATAAAACTTTAGAAATTTAACAAAATATCCACATTAAAACTAAAAGATGTACTATATAAGTACATAATTTACTTAGTTAAGTTATATTAAATACATAAAAAAATTAAAACAGTAACATTAATTTTTTACAAACTGCAACTGCAATAAAAGGTATAAGAAATAGTAATAAAAAAATAATAATCAATGTAAATAATGTTCAAGGCAAACGTTGTTGTGTCTAAATTAATATTGTACTAATATTTGAAGACAAGCGAAAAACATATGTAAAATGGTTATATGATAAGTTAGTGGATGCTTAATGTTTTAGCATCAGTGAAAACTGCTACAGTGTAAATGTCACCAACCAGCTATATACGAAAGAAATTGCAATATTATTTATATTCCTCCCAAGGCAACAAGTAATGTAAAATAAATAAATATATTCTCACTGTATTACCAATTGAACATCAAAATTTTCTTTATATAAAATTACAAGTTATAAGTAAGATATCCGAAGAGAACATGCAACATTAATATATGGGGTTTCAGCAATGACTTTGAAACTGACCGTAAAAATCAGCAAAACAGAAAGCTTTCAATTTTTATCAAAAAAATACTTTTTAATTTAGTTTCTTCACAAGCTTTAAAATTCATCTAAGAAGTAAACACGTACCCTTATGATTTATTAAGGTGTGGTTAAATCCTAATCGGATTATTTCTTAATTGGCTTCGTCTCCTATTCGCCCAAGCTTTCTCAGAGGATCATTATAAGAGATGCGCACACAGTCACAACATGCTCTCAGATACGAATACTCGGGTAAGAATCACCTATCACCAATTGAATCATCGACGACTACAACGAATATTCTCAAGACGCATTTTCGGTAAATTATAGTATATTTTGTACAATAAATTGTTTGTATTGATGTTAAGCTTTAAAAATTTAGTTGCAATAAAGTTCAAGGTAGTGCATTACTATCGACTTCAACTTAAAATTGCTTTGGTTAGAGGTAGATGGTAATATTCAATTATCACTACAAAACGCAACAATACATTAATGTAAAATACCACGTGTTTTTAATATTAGATGTACATCACGATGCAGTAACGTTACAGTCATCCGTTAACGTTATTAGACGTAATGATTGTATCATAAGCAAGCAACGGAAAACCGCTTCGGTGATTTATACGGTCGACTTACACACCAGAGTCTCATAGTGAATTATCTGGGACGTCCGCGGACAGTTGCGGAATATTTTGACGGGACAGATTTACGACAGGCGGTGTGCAGAAAAGAAAAGAAAATATAGAATGGTGTAAAATAAGAATAATAAAAAAAAAAAACACCAGGAAGGGAGTCTCGCGCTTTTGAATTATTTTTGATTTCATTTTTGTCGTTAAATTTTGCTCGTAACTGTTTAACCAACGGCAACTTTGTAACGAGCGTACTGGCAAATAAACAAACATGTGCGTTTAATGCACGCATTAATGCGATTTCAAAGCTGAAAATTGATTATGTGGTATGCCGGGAAATCTTCTTTGAACGCTTAGCAAATCATTTAACAAGCGTAGTTTTCTTAAAGACAACTTTGTTTTATTTTTAAAGCGACTTTTCTTTTTATAAAATCAATCACAATTCATAGTTGCTAGAAAGTGTTATAACGAAAGAGAGACAAAAAATCGGGAATTTTAGTCTCGGGCGACAAAAACTAGATTAAATGGGATATTACCTATTTACAGAATGCTAGTTATAAACGAGTTCAATATGTGAAGACCTGACGCGTACGTCAAATTCGCCGCTTTTTAGACCAGTACAAAATTAAAAAAATGGCCACTATTTGAGATTTGTAAATCGCTTTACGTAATGCAGCGTAAAAAATGTATCACATGTACTTTTTTGACTATTGAGTACAATCAAAATTTAAAGTTTGAGGAATGAGTTTTATGAATATTAAAATATCACTTATTTTTCATTTGGTTTTAAATTACAACATAAAATAATATTGAAATGACGAATAACGAAATATCACAATGGGAATTGTAACAAAGGGTGTGAAAAAACATTTTTATGATTCACGGTTAAGAGACGTAAGGTACTCCAGACTTAAAACGATTATCTTAAAATGTCTTTTCTGAACACAATATGCAGTGCAAGCAAAAGAGCATTTTTTATTTTACTTTTAAAGCTAATAAACAACCAGTCAGATTCAATGGAACAATGCCAGAAAAAATCTAAAGAAATGCAGCATATTGCCAATCCTCGGTCCATATCCAGACTACATGACAGCGATTAATTGTCTTTTGAAGCTGTGACTCATGACTAGTGCAATTAGGACGTAAAATGCAAATTTAATTTGTTCTCCTTTTATTTTATGTTGGCAACCCTGTATGACAGTCTTCCGCTGATTAACCTCAAACTTGTCATACGCCCCTTCGCTTCCGACGTTCGAAGTTTTATGTAATTGAACCATAAAACTATTTTTCGCCGAGATGTATTCTTGATTTTTTATATAGCAGCTCAACTATTGCTTGTTGCCGCGATTTAATCGCGCTGCGAATTCGTGATAATTAGCGAATCGTTTAGAATTAGATGCGATATTTTCGGACGAAAAACCGCTAGAGGAGAGATCGATTTTAACACTACTAGTTCCCATCGATCGATCGTTATATGACTAACGCGTGATGCAATGCCTATGTATGTTAGATTCATACTTCAAACTTCATCCGGCGCCCGCTCATAACCTCAATTGGGACCATAGACAATTTTGATAAGCGGCGTTCAAAAATCGCTCGATAACCTTTTCGCCCCTGACTGTGTTTTTAATTATTCATTTACTCCGCGAGTTCATCGAACCTTGAACGTTGATTTCGTCGTTAATTCAGATTTTTGTACGCTGCATCTCGCGAAATTTATCTATACCGAAGTATTTTGGCTTCTGCTTCACGTATTTATTTCTCGCCGAGACAAAAACACATCAAAATTAAATCACTCAAGGAATGACCGAGTCGCGCAAGCCGAGCCGGCGGATCTATCAACATATCGTTCTCCTCTACGTATCTCTATAAATACTACACGTATAATATAATGCACGCAACGTGTAATAGATTGTAAACGCTGAATTTATAAGCACTAATTTATTTTACAAGCGCCGACTTAGTATAACACGAATTGATTTAATTATGTTCACACTTCATGGAAATCGAATATTTGCTCTAGCTAAATAAATATCGACGTTCGAGTAACGCAGTGTTTTCATTTCTAGGAAGTTGAATGTACATGCTAGATTTTTCAGTATTTAGCGCTGCTGTCTTTTGTCGTCTCGTATGAGTCGACGAGATTAAAACGAGACACGCCACATGATGATTTCAGCCGTGACGTCACCGGTGATGACTGAAAGAGGTCATACGACTGCGTTTATGGAGAGTAACGATCTCATTTTCTTAAATACTCTTTTGCAAACCGCTGTACAGCTGTAAAAATATTAGTTAAAATCGCAAACGCTTCGACCTTCGGGACAAGTTGCTAATTGCTGACAGCGCCCTTTTGTCACCCGTCGAAATAAACTCATATTCTAGTCCGTTGTGTAGATTCGATGGCCGAGCGGAAAATTGCGTTGTTAGCGAGATGAATCTCACGCAGCATTCGACGGGAAAATTCCAAGAAAATATAATAAATCGCGTGGATGCTAATTACGCATAAAACGGTAACAAACAGAACGGCAAAAGCGGAACGCGATTTTTGCTTCGAAAAAATTGTGACGTTACAAAGAAAACGCGACGATAAAATATATGTTTTGTGATTTATGACCCCAAGAGAATATTAAATTTATGAGCTTTGAAATATATATTTAAATCATGAAGGCAATGATGGTTGATGTATGTAAATCAAAAGAATGAGCCGATAATGTTTGCATTTAAATCATTGTTGTACTAACTGAAACAAATTGGGTGACAATCAATGTATATTTAATTACTATACTAAATCATATTCTTTTTGTGCACCACGTTTTTTCATGAATTTATATAGTATATTTTTGAATATGTGCTAAATACTTGGGATGCTTGATCAATAAATCAAAAAGAGTGTAAATGTTAAGATCTTAAAAATAAAGACGATAGTGAAGCGAATATAAAATAAATATAGTTTGGGTCTTACAATTTTAATATAATTTGTTTGCCAAATAGCATCTTAAATAAACTAATAATCACTTATCACTTGTACTATACGCGTAGGAAAACATCTAAAAAATTATTTTAAAATTTGTGAGTTTCAGGATAACATGTGTTTTTAGCATAATGCAAAACTTTATAAAACAACTTTTTTTATTAATAATAATATTGATTAAAAAAAAAGGTTTAAATAAATATTTTTATGTATTAAATAGAAAACTTTTATGTATATATTATTATGACATAATATCAAATTTAATTTATATAATATTTACCATAAAAAAAATTTATTGCCTGATACAACCGCCATTTTGGTTCAAAATAATGGCTATTTCAAAAAGTTAAGGTATTTTAGTTTAACATAAAAATATTTTAGGTATATTTTTATGTTAAACTGAAATACCCTTACACATTTTTATATGCAGAAATCTACCTAATTCTTGCGGCCTTTGTCAAGAGGATTTTTTATAGTACTAAGAACCATAAACAATTTTTAGAAAATCTTCTCATTTGTCAATTGATATTGAAAGATATACTTTATTAAAACACTTGAAAGACACGGGTTCGACTCCCATATGTAAAAATTACCTCTATTCGAGTTTCGAATATATATTTATTTCAAGAGATCACATCTTTAGTAGTACAACTGAAAAAGACTACATTGCTTATAGATTATATTTCATCATTAAACAGCATACAGTATGATGATTCAGTTGTAGTTATGGTACTTACAGTTTTCTTGCTAAAAACCGAAGAAAACGCGCATTAAAGAATATATTACATCAAATAGCATATCCATATATTCTTAGAACAATAAGTTTGTTTACAGTCTTTAGCGAGCCAATTAGTAGTTCCGTCGGGCGCGTACAGCGAGTTGACAGCGGGAGACGGAGATTTACGTATTTTAGTATTGCAGAGCCATTTTTTAATAAGGAAATATATTTTTACAATTCGCTTATTGAAGTAGGTTATTTTATTTTTTATATACTATTAAAACTGTTAATAAAAAATAATTCCACTGTTTTTTTTACACAAGTACATTTTTTTTAGAGTAACTCCGAATATATTTTTAATTGACAATTTGTATAAAGAGTTTTTTCCCATTTCTTCTTTATACAATATTTAATTTCAGCGCTGGAAACATTTCTAGTGATGTAGTTGTATTAATTTCAGACTAGAGTCTCAAGTAAATTTTTTTGAAACTCCCAATGTCAGGAATTCCCCGATTGATTTAACACATAATTCCTAATCCACAGTGACCCTCTGCGACAATAATTTATTTAATTTATTTTATAATTTATAAAATTATACAATGCCATGTAATCATAGTTTAATTGTATTTTTTGTCAAAGAAAAGTATATAAACAGTCAAAATATAAATAATTACTTTAAAATTATAATTTTAACAGAGTATATAAACATGGAGTGAAGAATAACAGCGATGATTATATCGATGGTTTTTGTATATTAAATATATATAACACTCCCACGTCTTGACCAATTATAAACATAGATGCATTTCGTCTAATTTCGCACAAATAGGTCGTTTATCTTTGTTTATGTGTTTAACACAAAAAGAACCTACAGCTAACATCTCATAGATTTGCTACACAGATTGTTGTACCATTGCCAATAAATAACAAAGTCCAATATAAATCTTTGGCAATTTACTCTGCCTATTCGCGAAAACGCTTGGAAAATCGACGTTCCGTTAGTTTTCCAACCGTTTGTGCGTTACTGCCGCTTGTCTCTTATTTGATGCACGTCGCTGCAAGGAAGTTGGCAGCTAAAGGGTTAAAAAAAAAAATATACACAGCATCATCTGAGATCGATGACGTCAAACACTTGAAAACGCTAATTTGGCGATTCAAAGCAGAAGCTTTTTGGACGTCCGTTATCAATACGAGAGCTTTTATTACACGTTTATACGACGAACGGTAGTATTTTAGGATTGTACAGGGTGTCTACGAATAAATTTAAAGATCAATTAAAAAATAATAATAATGTAGATTATAAAAAATAGTTGATTCTTCTGTTATAAGACATTCTCGTTATGCCCGAGAACACTTGGATAAATTTATTAAATATATTAAATAGTTATTCTACCAAACATATAGATATTATTGGCTTAATGTTAAATAAAATTAATTTAAAAGTTACAGTTTAATAAGGATAAGTTAACAAAAATTATGTCCTCTTCCATATCCCATAAATAAATGCAGCTGTCCTGTATATGTGACTGTCATTTCCAACGCTTTGAATCTAAATGACAAATAGCTGTCAACATATAATATTTTGAAATGGGTGCTTCTTGCTTTTTCTTCGATTTTATTTATTTTTTCTGTATATAAACTGTTAAAGACTTGGTATATTGTTGTATCTTCTATTAATACCGAACAATTGTAGACTTCAAGGCAAGAACATGTAAATTAATATAAAATATATTAGAGATATCTTTTTGCATTTTTATAATATATACCAATGATACAAAGTTTCATAAAAGGATAGAAAATATGTGGTTTCACGCTTTTTTGACAAGAAATCCATTGTTTTTTCCATAGGTTATTATGTAATATTCTGTACAATGCTATGTAAAAAATGAATTTAAGCAATTTCTTAAAATAAAAACAGTGTGTGAGAACTAGGCGTGCGGAACGCATGTAACGCACACCCTTATCTCCCACTCACACTCGTCACTTAACACGCGAGCGAGCGAAAGGGAATGTATCTCACCGTACGCACCTGGTTGTAATATATTTATATATAATTATTTTAAATCTCTGTCTTCAGTTATTGTTTTGTATGTATCTTAATTTTCTGTTTAAACTGTTTATTCGTTTTGATAGTATAAAAATGTAAATCAATATTTTTTTGCGAGTAACTATAAAATATTTTTATTATTGAAACAACAAATCAATAGTGTAAGTTGTTTTTTTACTGTGATTACCAGTGAAAATATATTTTGGCCAAAACGAAGTACAACTGATATTAATCGGTGACAAATACCTGAACTACTTGTGTTTAAATCTCATATGGATTTTAAAGTTGTATAATTTCTATCGTGGCTGGTAAATTATCATATAATTATAATTGTGATAAATAATTTTGGACCAGAATGTTCTAAAAAATCTATTGTGTAAATATAATTCTGATCGACCTTAAAAGATAGATATCCTAGATTTTGCTATTCCCGCGGAGAAATATCGTGATTAATATTTAAAATAAAACAAGCTTGGGTTGTCCATAGTGACAATATTTGTTTACGTATAAAAAAACAAAAGTGGGTATTTTAATTAAAAATAGTAAAGCGAGTTTTGGAGAGTGTTTTGGAAAATATTTAAAAAGCAAATTATAAACTAATTTACATCGCTGAAACGTTTGTATTGTCGATTATTTTTAAATATATGTATATATGTACTTACTGGTCATCCTGTGAATCACAAAAAATAGCTGAACTCTAATTTTAACCTCTGAACTCATTGGCGATCGCACAATGATTTGGATAAAATTATAAAAATGCTTAGTGTTGATTATATTTTTTTCTAAAATAACAGAAGTTGCGCAATCGATCAGTAGGCGGGCCAGAAATACTCAACATTTTATCATATTCCCGTCTCAAAATTAGCTTTCGATTGCAGTTGACGGCGTAGAAAGTGAGATGTCGCCAGAATAACGCCGACACTTACATGACACCATCAAAACAGGTGCCTGTGTTTTCACATTTGCGTTAGAAATAAAGGATGAATCGAAAAAGAGCAGGAATGAAAAATAATTGGTTTGGGCGTTTGAAAAATGAGCGGATCATTATTCATAATGCGGACGAGCGACAGAATACAATTGCATCACATTATTTAAAACGTGAGTAAATAAAAACCATTAAATAACATTTTACGTGTCTTAATTAGTGACGTACTCGCGAGAAAAATATTTTTTTTTAAGAATTAAAATTTTTGATTTGCATAAATGACAAATAAAAATATACTTTAAAATATAGCTTTTGAAGTTTAATAGTCCAAAATTGCAAATCATTTTATGAATAATAGGATTGTCATAATAATATTCACACATTTATTGTAAATCTTCTGTTATAACATGACAGGCGTTAGCCCAATGCGTTACAATCAACGCGGGAAATATCAAACTGAAATAAAAGTCTGTAAATCAGAGACATCTATTTAAAAAAATATTAACTAGTATTACAGCTTAAAATTAATATATATTTATCACTATATACGGTTTAGCTCGATTTTATTTTAATTATTCATCCACAAGATAAGGAAAATCATAGAAAACCTAACCTGTGATAATCGATCGAAATTTTAATTGTATAATAACTACTAATTTCGATTTCCCTCACACAAAAAACTGCCAAGCACCTGGGTCCATATGGGATTCAAATACAGGTCTTTCAGATATTAGTCATTAGCTTATACCTATGTAATAGTCTATTGTTTGGTTAAGAAAGTACAAACACATGTTTAGAATTCAGTCAAAACTACCAAGAGAAAATTATTCATTTTAGAATGGGCGAGCGTACAAAAAAATCAATGGATATAAATAGTTTAACCTATTTTATTTTATGTTACTACTTCTAAATATATACGTATGTATTTAAATATTGCGTATATACTTTATAAAAAGTATAATGATCTGTTCAGTGGTTCCCAAGTGGAATTTAAATGCTTAAAAAAGGGCCGCAATGCGTATTTTCATATTGTTCGTGGGCCGCTAATGTAACTCGTATACTAAAAATTCAGATGACTGAGCTACATAAAAAAATGTCACCGAACGCAGGCGGATTAATCCCGCACATTTTTGTGCTAATCGGTCTACTTAAAAGCAGGAGTCGGTAACAGTATTCAATGCAATAGACTGTAATTTTAGATATATAAGTGATATAAGTCGATAATTAGTACCTGAAAGATATGTGTTCGAATTCTATGTTGCCCCTACCGTTTTCATTTTCCTATCGTGTCTGCGATATTATATAATTATAATTCCGATCGATTATCACAAATTAGGTATTCTTAGATTTTCCTAATCTCACAGATGAATATCGTGATAATTTAAATAAATTTAAACTAGGTTGTTCATAGTGACATATATTATATTATTTACACGCTATACTAATTGGTTATAATTATTAACAAAAAATTCACTGATTTTTAGAAAAAAAAAGTAAAAGTTATTGTTTATGTTTTTCTCGCTTTAACGCATTAGATTAAGCCCTGTCATTTTACAACAAAATGTTTAAATTAATTAAATATTGAGATAATTATTTTTTCTTTATATTCAGTCAGATAGAAATCTAACATTTTTAAGGAATATTAAGGCCTAATAGAACTTAAAAATAACTTAATTTTACATATTTATCTGGCAGGGACATAATTTTGGGGGGAGGGGACTTTCTCACCCTTTAAATTTGGTTATAGAAATGCATGTCATTTAATGAATACAATGAATCTTAATAAAATCGAATTATTAAAAAAACGAACACTCACTGGCTAACTTTTGCCCCCCCTCCTGCAAATAAAATTTAAAAAAACAGTCTCGAATCTATCCCGAAAATATTTTTTAAAATATGTCATTTCAGTGAAATCTTATTGGAATACATTTTCACCGGTAGATATATATTTTTACCGGGAAAAATATGATTTATCTGGCATGTGCTCTCACTAAGCACCCGTACGTAAATAACAATAAATGAATAACAACAAAAATAATTTTGGAAAAATACTCCCAGGTGCTTACTAATAAATTAACAAATGTGTTTTAATTAACTCACTACTCAAAGAGTTAAGATAAATTAAAACTTGTTTAATTCGCCCCTTATATTCTAGGCGCTTCATGCAATATCTATTCATCAAATAAGGAAAAAATATGAATTGGTTATTTGTACATCCAGTAAATTGAGACACTTTTCATAGTTGCGCTGTTCGCAATAAATTAGCTCGTCGCTAAGTTAGCCCGTAATAATAAACACTCGCAATAATTGTCAAGTATGACGTGCAAAACTCGACACGACACGTCTATTTTTAAAACTGCACCCAGCATCCCAAGATTTATCTGACGTTTCGGTGGAAAGCCCCGCTCTTGGCGCGCTTCATTCATAAACTGGCGAGTGATTCAATAAAATAAAAATATAAGTATCAACCCCTTTAAAATATACAATATTTTAATAACCGTTCAATTAATTGTTCGTGTGCTTTTGATCTATTTTCACAACCGATCCATAGTGAGTTTGGTTTATTTTTAGCGCCTACGTTATATTTTAAGAATTTATAAATATATTTCATTTCACACTTGTATAAATGTAAGCTCTGCAATTATGCGTCTCCGTGTAACGAGCGTTGTTTGCACATCATTATGTTCAATATCAAAATCGGCATTCGAGCATGCGCACTTCATGTATTATTGTCATTTTGACGTTTGTTTATTTTTTTAGATTTTTTTGGCCATAGGTAGACTTTTTTGGTGTAGTATAATAAAAACTACATTACGATGCAATCGTGTACAGTTAATATCTAGGATTGTTGGCATAGCGGATGCAGCAGCTGACGTTTTGCGTTTGTGATGTTTAATGAGATCAATCTTGCAATTTCTCAACGTTGCGTTAGAAACGTGGACATCTAATAATGCAGTCTGTTTACGCAGATGTTTTGCTAATTTATTACTTTATTTTAACTTGTTATACTTTGGCTGTTGTTACCATTAGAATGGATAATTTACTTTGATCTTTACGTTTATTTTTTAAACAGTGTTGCCAGTATTCTTAAGCTTATAATTTGGATATAATGTTAAGAAATAATATTGTATATATACTTTATACAAATTTAAAAGAGGGACACATTGTAAACCGAGAGCTAAAATAACACTTACCTGATCCCAATTAGGGATTTAAAAGAAAGTATTACTCAAAAGCAGGCAGCCAATTGATTTTATTGAAAATAATCCAACTTATTCACCTAACTTTCACGACGAAAATATATTTTATTTTTATTTTCATAATCTAAACGAATAACATGATAATATGTAAGCCCGAAAAATAAATCCAATTGTTAAATCAATATGTGATTTTTAGCCCATAATATATTATTACAAAGACGAGATTTTAACTTAATGTTTTAGGATTAAATTCTGCTCTCTTCGAACGAAAATCACATAATCTGCTACGAAAGTTTATTCATTTTCTTCGTCGACTTAAGCTGTTGAATTACAGCATCTCGTCTTATCTCCGGCATGTTTACGATACGATTCCGGCTATTTGGATTGGGCAAACGTAAACCCGGTCCCGTTCGTCGTTTACGTCCGAGCGTCAAATAAAACATAATAAATAAAAAATACATTCAGTCAGTAGGTCAGTGGTTGCGTTTTATCTATGGTGGCATTAGCGACGGCGATCGGTCATCCAAATAAATAAATCGGTCGCTTTTCGCTGCACACACAAACGGCGACAAGTTTATTAATCGGCGTCGTGTGGCGGCGATCGCTCGAATTACGCGCTCGTCACTCGCCGAGATCGGCCATTTTGTTTTGGCAGCTACCCACGGCGAATTGAGCTGCCTACAGCCGTAAATACGCGTTCGGAACACGTGTAATGGATGTTGAGCGGTCGCCGGACGATCGGCTGTCCGGCTGAAATGTCGGAAGCGCTGATCGGGATGGCAACACTGCGGCTTTACCGGTCGTTCACACTACCGCGGGTTTTTGACGCAAACTCGAAATGTGTTACGGTAATCATAAATCATCCAGTGGCTGTTGTAGTGTGAACGATCGGTAAGTTGCAATTTGCAGCACTTGTTAGCCAATAGTTACTACAGTGCATTATGATTAGTACAATATAATATTTTTGCTATGCAAATATTATTAAAACACAATATATTATTTGTAGATAATTTAGTTTTACTGTAATAAATAACAGCTATCGGTTCCTTACTATCGTGAGGTACAGCAGCTAGTTTTACAGTAATTATAATATGCAGTATATTCTACACAGTTATTCGACCCTAGAAAGCACAAATTTTAAATATTTATGTTATATTCAATAAAATGTTTAATTACTTTAAACTGTTATTCATCAAATTTTCAACTAGAAATAAAAAAAAAATAGCTTCCTCACTTTAACATTTAAAATATTGTTATCAATATGATGACAATATTTAAACATAATATCTTATAAATAACAATTATGTTATTGTGTGAAATTGGTAAAATTTTCACAAAAATGCCTGGGTTTAATATTTTTTTGAGGTTGGAAAGATGGACATTTGATTAAGCTTTAGCTATCCGAGTTTCTTATTGCCCACAAATATTATGCAAATTCGCTTCGCATTAAATTTTTGCTGGGACTACTGATCTAGAATAATATTTACTAAAAAATCAGTGTTGTACTGCGAAATTCTGTTTTTTTAGACTGTAGAGGTTGAGGAACACTGATTTACACTAATATTGCCTTTAAATAAAATATAGTGCAAAAGTATAATATAAAATAAAAATATATATCAACTCGATTTTATAATTTATCCGTGGTGTACAATTTAAAAAAAATAATTAATAAATAAATTTACTTTTAATTTATAAATACTTTACACTCATCTTGAATCATGACATTAGCTAAAAATAAAAACATCAGAGGAGGTTTTAAACCTCCCACCCAAACAAACTAATTAATTTAAAGAATAATGTAATAACTGTTTATTATTATTATTGTTTTGTATGCATGTATATCTAAGATTAGAATTTGATTAAAGACTAAAAATAATCTAAATAACCACCGGTGGTGTCATATAAATAATACAAATATATTTGTTTTATGCAAAGTAATGTTCAACTTCAAAATTACTTCTTAAAACAGTGTAAATAATATCTGATTTACAATGCTCACTTATTCTAAATATACTATTTGTATATAAGAAACCCTAAAAATAAACGCGAACAAGTTAAATGTCTAAAAAATCTTTGATTGACATTTTTTAATTGACATATCCCGGATGAGTTGGCAACCTTATTGATACTAGTGATACGAGCGTAGAAATAAAGATTTTCCTGCTTTAAATTGGGAAAACAGGGCGAGAATAACGTGATTTTTTTTAATAATTAGGAAAATTAATTGTATCAACTTTATTAAAAAACCATATCGCTTATATTATACACATAGTATTTTTTATATAATATTATGGTCATGTCTTAATAATGATTTTTAAAGTATTATTGAAATAAATCTTCTAATAAATATTTCATGTATTCTAGTACTCAAGTTTGTTATTGTTTAAGTTTGAGTCAGTATTCATCTTCCAAGTTTTAAGAGAGTATTTATTTATTAAATGTTTTATAATGTATTTGATATCTATTTTTTTTGTTATTAGAATATATTAGCGAGTAAAAAACACTAGAAGTATTTTTTTGTTGTAATAGTCTCACCTGGTTTATGAAGCGACCATATGGTCACTATATTTTTTTTGGTGCAAACTCGATTTTCGAGCACATTTAAAGTTTATTTGCTGTCTAACTATTGTCATGAATTTCATATCACTGGTAATGATTCTCTTCAAAAATGTTTCACTACAATTTCTAAGAATTAAAAAGAAGACTTCGACTTTGAATAGTTTCAGTTAATGCGGTACCCATTTGTCCAATATTTTGTATCCAAATGTCACGAAACTGTGAGTCTCTGATAAGTTGTTTGTGGATTAGATTTAATATTTTTTCTTTAATAGCAGATAAAGGTATTTCCCTGTTCTTTTTTCAAGCTTAATATCCTCAGTACGATTTTTTTCAAAAAACGCCTTACAGTTCTCTGATTAATAGTGACCTCGCCAAATACCAAATTTATATTTCTCGTGCCCTGTGCCGAATTGTGTCTTAGTTTAACTCTTACTTAAAAAGAATGTGTAAATTTTTGTCGACAAAAAACTAGCCTGACAGAAAGTAAGAAAGAGAAAAAACACAGCACTAAATAAAAATTAAACTAGTTATTTTTACAAATGTGTTCTGCATCTAACTAAATAAAAATCGGCTACTTGATATGAACCAACTAGTATTAGCTTTTGGCTTATATATGCATTATGTATAAAAAATTCTATAAACTATTACCAATGGTATTAAAACTATTTTATGTGTTACAATATATCACCAATTAAAACAGTTTTATAGACTCTGTTAGTGCCAGCCCTATATTATATAATCTAGTGTTCGATAAAAAACTATATATATAATAATAATACGAATTTTCCCGTCGTAAAAAATGCGAGGACAACTTTGACTGACAATTAAAAATAGCGAAGGAAATGGACGTTGAAACGCCGGATCGTTGCTCGTAACAGTGTTTATGTAATTCTGTGGATAAAATATGAAACTTCACACTAATGAATACTTATTAAAAATATTTATTAAAAAGCCTGTCGTATTTATTTTAAGCACAAAATAAATCGTCGCTGAAAATTATACTATAACTCATGTTTTTTATAGTATAATTTTATTAAAGCTATTTTTAATTATATATAAATAAAAACCAAGTAATGGTCTTATTTATTATATTTATAAAACTATTATTTAATCAAACTTATGTTTGTGGAACTTGTAGAAAACCAATGATCTGCAAGACTTATTTTGTGCCTTATTTTTTGATAAACATTGCAGTACAGAAATAATTAAAGTATATAGTTATCCAAAAAGTAATAAATAATCTTAAGACGATATGTGCATAAAATTTCAAGCAATATTAAAATACGACTTTCGACTTTTATTGTTCACAACTACTAGTAGTTGTGTGTGTTCACAACTACTAGTAGTGATATAATAGTCGAAAACCAAATATTTTAATCAGTGACATCAATTATTTACATTGATTTTAAATTATTTTTATAGCTTACGATTTATAGTCGTTACTGTAGTGATCCATGAGATTAAGAAAATCTAGGAAAACCAAATTTTTAAATCAAGTATGTTAATACTTGAGTTTTACTCTTATTTTATTGATTAATAACTATTATTAAAGCTTAAATTTTATTTTAGTTGCTCATCAGGATATTCATATGTAAGTGAAATTAGAAAAATCTAGGAAAAACAAATCTGTTATAATCGATTGGAATAAAAATTATATAATAATTATTAATTTTGATTTCTCAGACAATAGAAATTGAAAAATATTAGGGTTCATATAGGATTCAAAGATTTTTAGGTATTAGTCACCGATTTATACTACTTTTCTATCTTATCGCATAGTATTATTATTATTAAATTATCTATCCCTAAAAAGATAATTACGTAACAATTTACTGTTGAAAAGTGCTAATACATCTGATTATTAAACACTAGGTAAATCGAAATGTGGTTAAAAGTATGAATTTCTTTCATTTCCTTTTTTACAATGTCGCCATTGTTTAACTAAATTATTTTTTGATTCAATAGATTACGAAGTTTCTAACCTTTAGTCTTAATATTTAATCAATTCTGTTTTTAACCTTTCTTCAAAAGAGATTCTTATTTTGTGGCGACACACCCTTCCAAGTAAATTGTTATCAAATTAAAGTTTATGAATCTACAGATTTTTGTATCAAAAACCTGTCGCAATTGTTGCTATTTTTATAATATGCCACTAATTTATTTATCCTTTACAAAGCAGATTTTTTAATATTAGTTTTTAACTGTTTTTTTTAAACTTTTGTTATCACAATAGTAAAGTATTTGTTCATATGTTTAGTAAAATATTTTGTAATTTTTAATTTTTAGATAAATATTGCACAGGCGAGTTCTGTGAGAAGTAACAAGAGTGAGTTAGAGATAAGGGCGTGCATTACATGCGTTTCGCATACCCACTTCTTCTCATTCGCTCTCGTCATTTAACACTTGAGCGAGCGAAAGGGAATGTATCTCACCGCACGCGCCTGATATTGCAGCTACTTTGTGTACATTGTGTATTCCAACTACACAGAAAGTCAATTTCACTCCCCTTTACGATGTTTATGCCATTTTTGTTTTGCAAAATTATCTTATTATAGTTTTAATAATACCAAAAAGTGTTTTTATTTTATTAATACCAATAAGTTAATGTAGCTGTAGATTTTATCAATCACATCAAATTTTCTATCTCTTTCAAAGAAAATACAAATAATGTTTTTTTTTTAGTATGTCTGAAGTAATTAAGTAACAATAATAAAGCAATACATTGCTGACAATAAAGCCCACATCAACAGAAATTAAATGAGTCTTTTCGGCAACAGAAATGAAACATTTAATTTATTTTATTTAAAAAAATATATTAGCCTTGATAATTTTTTTCGTAGAAATATGTATATATTATATTTATATACACTTGTATTCAATATTCAAACTATGCTCTTTATCGTTTCAGTTACTATTTGATATTAGTATTGTTGAAAATAACGATAATTGTTAACTCTTATTTGCATAAAATTGTCCATGCGAGTAGAAGTCGCGTTAAAAGTTGATTATATGTGTAGGAACCTTTAGGGTATATAAAATTATGCATATGATATGTAAATATGTAAATTGGGGTATTAAGTTTGAACAAAAACTATTAAATGCAGGGGCTTAAATTTTTTGCACAGTAATATATATATATATATTACAGTTAATGTGCATTAATAGTGAAGTTTTATTCTAAATAGCATTTTAGTAAAATTATATTCGAATACATTTTCTCTAGTAGATGTATATTTTTACTAGCAAAAATATAGTTATATAACTGATAAACACTAGTAAAATTATATGCTACTTTAAAATGTCTACGAAACTTAATTTGACAGTTGTGAAACGTGCATTTGCAATTCAAACCGAAACCTAACTTAAACACTATAACCAAACCTATCTTGACCTAATGCAAGTATAGTTTTTGACCTTTTATAAAGTTGAATCGTTTAAATTAGGTTTAATTTATTTAAATATTTAATATTTTGTCGATCGTGTGAAATTATGCAGATTATCCGATTGATACTAATATTGAGCAGTAAAATTGTAAATCAATTGTATGATACAGTTTAACTGGCAGAGATAGTAAAATTATATTTATACTAGTGAAAAAATATTTTTTATTGCAATTTTTTTGCATTTTGAAAATTATTTTTTTGTACGAACTTTCGTCTGTAATGTTGCTGGCATCGTCATGTAATAGATCAAATGTTTTCTTTATCATTGCAGCAAGCATTTTTTATCTTATATGCTATGTATAAATGTAAAGATAGGTGCAGAATCATCGGTTGGTTTAAATATTCTTAACCATCACCTATAATTTGAAGTCCACAGCTTCCTTCTTATGTGCTGGAGAAATTGGGAATCATTATTCTCAGTGACTTTAGCGATTTTTTATTGCACTTAGGACGTCTATGAATTTAAATTAAAATATTAATTATTCTAGTATACACATACACCAGCAATCTTACGTTCTGATATTAGAGCAATAAAGAACTACATAAGTTCTTAGTTTTTAAAGCCTTTTATTTATGTGATTATTTTAACACTGCCCTGCGGTACTTTTGGTAATAATTTCCTAAAGCTCAAATATATGTTTTTACATCTCACTCGGAAGCATCTGTGATTTGAAAGATTTAAGCAGTAGTTTCAAACGTTTAAATGTCATTACACACTATCAATCTTGTGAAAAAAAAAAACAATTGTGAAAACATTTTTTTTCTTAAGCTTGTTTATACCGTCTGTTTTCTGATATATTTTTGCATGATGGTTTAGAAATGTTCTAGTTTCAAATTAAGCTCAGTTAGTTTCTTAATAATATGCATGAATTCATAAAATTTATGTATGTAAAATATATACAATATTAACATCCTGCACAGTTGTCAAGTTATAGTTCTTTTTATTATCTAATACATAAAAAATAATGATATATTAACTCGTTCAAACATACGCGGTGCCAATATTTTTATATAGTTATAGTAAATCAAAAGTACAGTTGTATGCAAGCTGGCATCGAAGTCAATATTGACTTGGCATCGACAACAATAAATCAATCATTTATTGTAATACAATCGTCGATAGTGACTAACACACCCAAAAGAGAGGTCATTGATACCATTTAGATCGATTAAGCCAATTATTGTAGGTCAGGAGTACGCGTGCCATTTCCATTTCAGTTTTTACGTTGCCAATATCATCGAGTACTTAGATCAATCTCGCTTTGGCGATCGCCGTGATAGACGCGTTCTTATCAATCGCATCGAGTGATAACCCAAGTTACCTAATCAGTGCAGTTTATCCCATATTTAAACCTTTTCTAAGAGCAACACATAAGTTTTATCATCAAGCCATCATGGAGAAGTCCAAGCGACTTGCTTCTATGGACTCCCAAAGCACGGAGTCTGATGAGGTAGGTCGCAATAAAAAAATGTGTTTCTAACTAATACACCGCGTCCCAGCTCCTTACATTAAAAACTGAAAAGCTTTTAAAAATATTATCATTATTGTTATTAGTATATTGAGCAATAAATATACTGCATAATCATTAATGGCACGTAGTCTTAGTCGCTGTCCCATTTACGTTGTGGATATGCGATAGATAAATAAATTGATCTAGAGAATTGGATCGATCCGATCCGGCGACATTGATGCCGGCGTCGATGGCATTCAGTCTATTTATATAGATCTGTGCAATTTTATTTCGTGTCTATCAAATTAAATAAAATAAGAAAATCTAAAGTGGAACTTTTGCCTACTGTGTTTTTTATGTGACTGAAATATTTAGCGTGTTATATATTATTTAAAAATTGTAGGCCACTTTATAAATTATATTCTTGTGTATAAACATCCTATATAATTTATAGCACAATAATAAAAAAAAACGATTATACAATGTTTCGAACGATTTATTTTTGTAGCATTGTTATCGAATAGAAAGAGATAACAAAGTCACATAAGTCAACTGATCCTGACCCAACAATCTGGACACAGGAATGCGCTCTGACATCATTATTACATTACATTTAGAATATTTGTGCCAGGGAGACAGTCCGAGAGACGAAGAAGCATGAATGTGATTTTTTTAGAACTTTCCAAGGTTCCATCGGTCACAGCGCGAGGTTCAAAGACTTTGTTTTTCACTTAGAATCTGATGTTTTTCATCAAAAATATAAGCGCAACCTTAAAATTAAATGTTTATTGATAGCAAAATGGCTGTTAAAATTTTTCTTGTAAGAAATGTGCAGTATATTATCATATCCATTTCTTATTAAAAGTACATATGTATAATCCACATATATTCTATGCTTACTCTTCGTTTGAAAACTGTATTACAATTAAACAAATTATTAATATTATCTGTCGTTTTTTCTGTAGTTTATTGTCTTTAAATCTAAAATAAAAAATCGGAGAGAATCGTGAAAATATTAAATAGAGATTTTTTTTATTTCCTATTTTTTATACTGAATAAATTTGACGGTTGCTTGTGACTTATTTGTGGTTCGAGTGGCATGTATTTCTTTTGGTACTGTTTGGATTAACATCTGGAGAGTACATCACGAACATAACAACCAATATACCCCAAGTTTCAATGAAAGATTTCGTTCTGAGTGAGGTGTTTGTACGCACTAAGCGACAAGAACAAGGCGACGCGCCTGCCTCATATTGCGAGAAAAAATTAATGCTGAAAATTATTGCTCACTCTCAATATTTTCCCAATATATGTAACATCATCAGATTAACATTTATTTGAGTCTCTACAGCATTATTTATATGGTAAAAAAAATAATAGGAAAATTAAAACATTTTTTTATGAATATTTTAACTCACAACTAATCAGTTTTTACAAATGTGAGATTAAAAACTTACCTCATCGATAGAAGAAGGTTGTATCTATCGATAGAGATTATTTTGTGAAATAAATTTGTTATTAGAAAAATACTTTTCATTAAAAAAACATCTTTTCTTCTGGGTACCTCTAATATAAAATAGTTTTGTTGTGTTTTATGTTTATCAGTTAGTTTGAAAGTTAATTTATACAAAATCGCAATTAAAAGTCATACTATGAAATAAGATCATTGCCACAAAAAATCGATCGATAAGTTAAATTAAAATGTCATCAGTATTTTTTCCTATAAGAGCAAATTTATTTTTCCTATAAAATCAAAGTTCTATAAATATTTACTGCTAAAGAAAAATATATGCAAAAAAATTACATAAACATCATTGTCAATAAGACATAAAATAGATATTTATATTAATATTATATTTAGTTTATATGCTTTACTATTTGTGTTTATATTATATTTTATTGAACGTTTTTCTTGTATGATATTTTTGTGTGTGGGGGCTTATTTATTCCCTAAGGCCAAAACTAGGCGGCACTCTAATAACACTGACTAGTGAATTTCGGCGGTGCCTCGTCCGCCGATATCTCAAATCATTCACACCAATATAATATGTAACTAAATTGTATACTAACTTCAATAAACTAACACTGCAGCGTGTCTAATTGCTACCCGTCACCATCTGTCCGCTTAATTTGTTTATCTAATAATAATATTCATAAATCTACGAAACGCAATGACCGACATTGATTAATATATTTCGCTGCTGTCAGTATGTGAGCTATGGCAATCGTCGCTCCGATGATATTTTGCTCATTATGGAGTACCACAGAGATCTAATCTAGGCCCTCTGCTCTTTATTAACGACATATGTGCGTTCATTGTGTTTCAGTACATTCGCACAAATTCGGATTCACTCTATTTACAAAAAATTCTGGAGTTGCTTTAAGTATAAATTATATTCCAGCTACATTAGATATAAGCTCTCTTACAGTTTAGGCGGAGGTATTTTAAACAAAAATATTTCCGTCGATGACTTGTGAGTGTCAATTTTATCGTTTATTTTGTTATACGAAAAATTATAATTAAGATGATTAGGAAATAAAATATATTATAAATATGTAATTAAAAAAATAATGTATCTATTTTATTTTTATGGCAATGTGCGATCAAAATATTACATCAGTTGAAATTTGTGCAGTTATTAAATATTATGATATAATAGATGCGTGCTGTATAGTCCTCATAAATATTAAGATTAACTTTTGGCGATTCAAGATGACTGATTGGCTGAACCAAAGCTTACGATCAAAGGGAAGCTGTTATTTTCTTTTCCAAGTACGGGTTGAACTCTCGTAAAATGATAATATAAACAGAATTACGATGGAATTTTTAATATGACTGATGCTTATTTATAACTGGAGAAGGAGGAAAAGATCAACGCGCTTATTTTTCTCAATCATTTGACCAATCTGTTTTTTTTTGCAATTAGTGAAGGCCGTTTTTTATGGTACGATTATTTTTCAGAGTGCACATTGTTTGTGTCGGCACGATAGATCCTGTTTATTGCTTTTGGCTAGGAGATGCATAGCTAGTGTATATTTAGTTGATGTCGCTAAAACAACGTTTTTAAGGGAGTAAAAAATCTTTTATTGGAATTTGTAGAAACTTATTGTAACGAAACAAGCGGTATTGGTAATTTAGAAGCCTTTCGTTAAATTATGAACTCTTTTCAAATTTTATATTCAATTTTGCGTATTTATTGTGAAATTTTCACTGAATCGCTGGCCTATAAAACGAGTTCCAACATTCATGTTTATCCGATAAAATTCATCCCAATCATCTGAGAGGATACGCGCTCTCGTTCCCGGGACCTTGACTCGCCAAGAATTTATCGAAGAAAGACTACACTATTTTTACCAGTTGTACTGCTTTACTGATTCATAGCGCGGTCAAAGATGTTACGCGATGATAGAGTCAAATAGAAAACAAGGACGCGACGAAAAATTCGCTATCGTTATTGTGTGCAAAATATAGTGCCATCGGCTAAGAAATATTTTTCCTGCCCGACTTTTTGGCACTGTCGCTCGGGAATTTGTTAGCAGATTTCCCAACTGGATATTGTATATCTTTGATTTTTGGAAACGCGAAGGAGATTCGGACTGTAAATCGATTTGCACGCGGACCTTGGACGAATGTGTCGTTTATAGATATAAATAGGGACGAGCCCGATGACGGGTTCAATCAACTGTCCGTTTCAACGTTTTGTAACGTGACTGCAATAATATTCTTAAGATTGTGTTCTGAAGAATGCTATTCAATATAAGTAAAATTATAGGTGAAGGAGATACGTTGATAGCTAAATTTAATTATCTATATATTTACAGTTATATATGATGTATTAAGAAAAGAGTTATATTAAATATATTTTGTATCTTTAATTCTAATTATAAAAATATGTTTCAATGTAAACAGGTACATTCATTTTAATATTTTAGTTCTGAATTTTCACGATGTGGCGCTACTTTCGCGTTTTCTACTCGCAAAATAGTTTATTCGTGCATCAAAGAGTGGCGCTAGTTTCCTCACAAATTTCACTATGCGATTAAATTATTATGATATTATGTAAATTATATTTACGATCTTTTATTTATATCAGAACAAATGAAAAAACTAGCGATGCACGCCTTTGTTTATTTGCACAGATTTACATATAAATTCTTATGCAATTCACCAAAATATAATGCACAGTAATTCTTTTCGTACGTAAATATAATTTTAGAAAACGTCATAAACTTATTTTTAAGTATTCGATGTACTAAATAAAATGACATATATAAATTAATTATATATATATAATAAAACATTACTTTTAATATTTTTATAAAATTCGTTTGTTTGTAAATAATAGTTTTATTAATGTTTTTTGTTGATGAACTAAATTGTATTTTAAATACTTATTTACTTTTTAAATGTTGTGATATAATAAAAAAATAATTTATATTGAAAAATCTTATTTAATTAGTGGCTAGTATCAGATAAATAATATAGATAGAACCTCTTATAAAAAAATATTTCATTTTTAGACAAGACTTTCCGTTTTATTTTAGTATTGAGTGTATTTAGCTTTACTTTAATTAAAAATACAATAAAATTTTGCTGAAAAAAATATTTTTTATGAAAACTATACAACAAAAAAAAAATCTAAACAAATTAAATAATGATGAAATTACGCAAATAGAGTTTTTAATTAAACAGTTACAAAGACGATGCGCAAAAACATTGTTGTATTTATTTTGACGTGTGTGAATAATATTGTAGTATTTTTAACAAACAATATGTATAAAAATATCTAGATATGTGGATCTTTTATTGATATAAAATTGAAATATTTCGTTATCTCTACATACTTTTTCTAGAGATCTATGAATAAAGCATAATTCAGATGAATTATAAAGAGTAACTAAATATGTATTATTTTACTTGCGATTTCACTTTGTTTTCTGTATGTATCTAGAATTGATATAAAATTGATTATTTTGCTATTTTAACATACATTTGTATGCATCTATGAATAAAACATAATTTAGCCAAATTACAAACAGTAATACAATATGTATTATTTCACTTGCGATTTCGTTGTGTTTCGTTTTTTAATTGTTATAAATTAAACAACTTTTTAATTGCGTTATCTCATGAGCTATGAAATTCATTTTCTATGTCAATTATATTATTTCTGTTTATTTATTTTATACATATATTATATTCACTATTTCATCTGTTCATCTACAGAACTAAGAAAATTTAGGAAAATCTTTGAGAAACTTTGAATTTAAATTATTTTTAATTACTGTAACAAGTTATACTTTAATTAAAAATATGTTACAATAAGTTTAAATTAGCATAGATTTTTCAGGCTGTTTTTCAGGCAATTTCATACGAGGGGTATTATGAAAGTAAAATAAATATTTCAATATGTGTAATGAAATTGAGTGCAGTACTGTGTGTGATGGCGTTGCGCTTATTGAATTGCTATTCTAGTATTTTTGGAATATAGCCATTGATTTTAATCTCAATGGGATGAAGTCAATCATTAGTAAATTTTATATACCTAATATGTATAACCTAGCTCAATTTTAATTCATTATTACAATAATCATCCGTGAGATTAAGAAAATTTAAGAAAACCTAATTTGTGATAATCGTATGATTATTGTAATTGAATATATTTTATTTTATTAAAATTAAATCTGTCTATTTGGTCAATAGGCAATTCTTATATTATATTATAGTTAAATCTCTGTCTTATATTATCTTATTATAGGTTAGTTGGTAGTACTTTTGTTAGTGGTCATAATTTTGCTTATTTAATAAGATCTATTTATTAGCTTAAGTTTATTAATTTTAGTTATTACAATGTATTTTAACAGATTAATTGCAGTATGTAGAAATGAGTTTTTAATCTGTTCAAATGTTGTTCACTTATCAACCATCAACCTAAGGAATTGATTCTGGAATCTCTCAAGAATATAAATATTAGATATGAAGGTCAGATCCTAAATCTGAGAGATCCTCTAATACGGGTTTGATTATATTTAATACTCATTTTTCTAATGCTATTTTTGACATAAATGGTATGATACTTATCGGTTTATGGTCAGACAATATTGTCTGACTCTTTTCCTGGTTTTAGAACAATTATATTTTAAACAACCTGTCATTGGGTTGAAAAGTAGTTTAATCATATTATTGAATTGGATGTTCATTAAATTTATTACTTTTACCAGATTTTTTTTTGATTGAATCTCGATGTTTTCTTGACATTCTATTATTTTTTTTACTTATTTTATTGAGAATTATTGATATAATAGGTGCATTAAAATCGTAATTTTTATTGTCATTATTCTGATCATTTTAACAAGATAGGGTCTTCCTTGGGATATAATTTTTATGTATTAAGTGTGTGATTGTAAAAAGCTGTATCGTAATTAATAATTCGGATCTCATAGAAACGATAGATATTGAGAAACATATAGATCCATATAAGATTCGAACCCAGTTCTTTCAGGAATTAATCACTGAATATATCCTGCAAGTATATTAGCCTAATGAGCATAAATTAAATGTCGATTACTAATTTTTATTTCAAAATCCATACAATAATCGATTAGCTATAGAAAAAAATAAACTCTTTTAGTCGATGTAGATATTAATCGAAGGTTTGTTTTAATAGGAGTGGCAACTGCTTAAAAATACACCACATTTTTTTATTGTTTTTATTTTATTCTATAGCAAGAAGTGTTTGCTTTTTGGGTCATCGCGTAAATCAGTATTAAAATACTACTGTAGTCAAGACATGCGTAAAATTGGGTATTTAAAAATCATAGCACGGTTTGAGATTGAATATATGTATGTGTGTCATATATATTTTTCTTAATGTCAAATCCTAGATGAATTTCTGTATTATTTCCAATAATCTTGGATCAAATTGAGTCTATAAAAGACAATGCAAAATTTTGATAATGTTTCGTAGTCAATCAAGTTAATCTTAACACAAATAGTACAATAGTAGCTCTCTGAGTTATTTGTATTCTTTGGCTCATAATATCTGTAACCCGTAGATTTCATCTCTATTCATTCCTGCTTATACGCCAGTGTTGCTCACAAAAATAGACGCATATCGGAAGTAATTACGTGCATATGTTCGGTCGTTAAAGGTTGTCGACCACTTATCTTATCTTGTCAAAGTTTAGATCGGAAGTCGAGGTTACATCACGAGCAAACGCTAATTGAGAGTCACGGTCGAGTCAGCTCGTCGGGATATTATGCAAAGGAGAGAAAAAATGACGGGAGCTAAAATAAACGGCGTGAAACGTTTCACATGTTTTTTTAAAGTATAAGTATGTTTATATATTTCTTGTCATGTGTATTCACACTCGTCCCGCAATAACTTTCGGATGACCCTCACAATAATTATTCCCACGGCGGTGAAAGTCACTCATCTCGTGAGAACCGCTAGCTTTGTGTCACTACAGATGGAGTCAAAGCGCGTGGAATAAATCAAATGAAAGCGAAGTGAAGGAAAAAAATAAAGAATCATCACCCGATTTTCATCTTCATCGAAGTGTGCCAATGTGTCATTATTCTTCATTAGCGATAGTTGTCTGCCTTGAATGATTCGATGATGCAACTCTAATTTTGCTATAAACAAATATATATGTTTGTATTGTATGTATGTGTTTGTTGACTAAATATTTAGATATTCGGATAGAAAAAATACAAGACCGGATTTTATTTTATTTTTTGTTTGATATTTAATACAATATTTTTTTATATTATACATATTTTCATGCATTTAGTGAACTTGTGAGCAAATCTTAGGTCAGCACTATTTTTCGATTAGCAGTTTAGGGTGGATTTGTAATGAAATTCATCATCATGAAAGATCTTTATGTCCGTTCTACCAACATTAAGACGATTAACTTTTTGCCAATTATCATTAGTCGCTACAATATTATTATAATATATGATAGATCATAATATTAAATAGATATTCTGTTGTTATGATATTTCTTCTCGAGAAAAATGCTAAATTGAAAATATTTTAAAAGGTTTACCAACCGCTGCATTTTTTTATATCACTGCATAAGAAAGGGTTGATCCATGACAGATGTTATAAAATATGCATGTCATCTTGGAAGCTTTTAATAGATATTGGAAGTATTTGAATAGAAAAAAAATATTTACGATTTTCTTAACTATTGAATCTTATCTTAGAATTAAATTATTAATCAGATTAGAATAAATAAGTGGGAATCGGCAGATTGTAAAAAAATATGGGGGCTTTCCATAAATTTACGCCTGTCAGCGAACATAAATCTCGTTGTTTCAATAATATAAAAATGTTTTTTAACTTTATTTTTTTCGAAATATGAAAAATGTAAAGTAGTAATAGCTGTTATTAACAGCTATTACTACTTTACATTATTCGCGTCCATTAAAACAAATCATTATCCTATTAAAGTTTGTGTTCTTCATGATCATCCAGTGGTTTGTTTATAAATAATATAAAGATATATAAAATATTAATACTGGATTACCATAAGCACATACTAGGTATATATATTTTTTTATTCATCAACATTTTTCTAGAAAATTGAGAAGTGAAAATTAGAATTCTCATTTTTTTTTAAATTAAAAATACTGTAAAACCAGAATGCATAGTTGTGATAGTTTTCACACAGAAAAGGATCGCTCTTTTAATGATACGACTCATTTTCTTCAGTTCTTAGGAATATATTTTTTTTACATGTCTTAAATTATCATATGCATTTATTTAAAAAAAGTCAGCTGCTCTAAATTTTATAGCATTTAGAAGTTTAAGGTCTCACAATGGCATTTGGAACTTAACTTTTTAATGCGAGTTTTACTTTCCGAATAACCTTTACATATATAGGGAAAGAACACATTATAAATATATGTATAAGTAACAGTAGATACAACATATTTTAGTATATAATACAGAAAATAAAAATGATTATTATTATTCGATAGATAAAATAATGATTTTAAAGAAATTTAATATGTACTTTAAATCTTAATTTATCACAATAACTATTATTAACTTGATTTGCAATTATCATATCACATAAACATGACAATTGCCCAAAAAGCATACCTTATAAACGTAGTAACAAATTTAAAACGAATGTGTAATTCTACATATGAACAGACTTATATTATCATTGTTGCAAAAATATTTTTTTACTTTAATTTGACATTAACTTCTGAATTATATGGCAACGTAGAAGCCGATTTGTGCAGGTATATTCTAAATATTTTTGATATAGTCCCAGTGGCCGCCCTGGTTGGACGCGTGTAAACAAACGTAGTTAAGTTAAGCAGTAATTTATTTATTATATCTGCTGTCCTTCGACTCCTAGACTCCTATTATTCTGAGAAATACATATCTATATTACTGATTACCATAAGCTTTCGACTCGCTTAATATAAGGTGCCAACTTCTGATCAAATCTGATCGAGGAGGGTCCTGTCTCTCAAAATCTCGAAAGGGGCATTTAGACGTAATTTATTAACGCGCATGATTTGTATATTTTCGCACGGATTATTTCGAGTGTGAAGTAATGAATTTCCTCTTTTTTGCCGCCCGTTTTTAATTTTACAATTTTTTGCTCGCTGGCAACACTGCCCATTTTTTTCATTCGTTACGAATGTGTTCGCGCGTTGAAAATATAAAAAAAAACATGTTTCGTCGGTTATGATTTAATATTTCTGTAACAAAGCTGTGTGATTTATAGACTTGTGTTTTGAAGTATTTTTTTCAGCCGCGAATTTATTCTGACATTCTAGGTGTCAAAAGATCACACGATGACCGGACATCCGGACTTGGAATGTATTCAAAGATTTTATTAATTCATAATTAACGTAGATTCATTAAAAATAGTTATAAGCAAAGATTAATGTCTAAGCATTAGCAATTATATTTTATTACGATCGTTAGCTTAATGCGTTGCGACGAGTGAAAACAATCAACAACTACCAAGTAAGATCTGTAAATCAGTGACATATATTTAAATTATTATAAACCGTTATTATAGTTTACAGTCAATAACTGTTGCTATGCACAACCAACCTCAATTTTATTTACTAATCATTACGATATTTATCTATAGGATTAGGAAATTCTAGGAAAACCTAATCTGTGTTGATTGATCAGAATTATAATTATAAAATAGTGGCTAATTCAGATCTTCTAGACACGCTAGAATTTTTTAAATATTTGGATATATATATATATATATATATATATATATATATATATATATATATATATATATATATATATATATATATATATATATATATATATATATATATATATATATATATAAATATATATATAAAATGAGTTTCGAACTTAGGTCTTACAGGTATTAATGATGGACTTATATTACTAAAGTCATAAAAATTCACAATGCTTATGTAAGAAATAATAATAATAAACTGGTTATTCTAAATAGATTTTAAATCAACATTGAAATATTTTCTGAATCTTTACTTTTTTAACAAACATATAAATTTTTAATTTCTAGTAATCTGTCGCTAAAATATAATTTCACGTATTAAGTAGTTACTTTAGGATTTTTAAAAATATGTATTGATTTAAAAAAATTGCAATTTAAAAAAATAGTCCTACTCCTTGATTCCTTTGCTTCATTTTTTACTAATTTTAATCGATTATATAATTATTTATATATATGTGCAATGCATAGTTGAGCACAATATTTTTTCAACAGATTTTAAAGTATCATATAAAGCAAGTTACCTAATTATTTTGGAATAAATCTCACTATTTAATAGTGATATTGTAGTTATTAGTTATGTAGAAAAATTATTTATAATATAATTTAAATTAGCAATATCTTATATATAATTGTTCTAAGCCGCCGTCGTCGCTTCCGGACGCGCATAACTTTCAATGAAACATTCTCCGTTCAATTCTTTACTCTATAAATCGTATCGCTTTGTATCAAAGATGTGTAACAATACACGTAAACAAAGGAATTATAATAATAAATAATAATAAAAATAAAAATTGAATTTGCTTCGATTGATTTTCGAGCCGCCGGCAATGCGTTCTGTTCTTTCGACCAATCAAAAATAAGCATTCAAATATTCAAATAGTTTCGACCAATGAAAAATAAGCATTCAAATTCAAATAGACAGTACCGTGACAACACTTTTATTTAATAATAAAACTTTGCTACGCGACAATAATTATTGGAATAGATTTTCACCGTTAGATATACCATAGCAAAAATATAATTTAAATTACATGCTGCTCTAAAAGTTACAAAACGTTTATTTGTTGTTAAAACTCATTCTTAAAATTACATAACTTGACCTAATGAAAGTTTATATAACTATGTTTTGAACTTTCATCAGCTCAAATTGGGTTTGGTTAATTTGATTAGGTTAGGTGTAGGTTTGAATAGGAAAATTTAAATTGAGTTTAGGGTACCATAAAATTTCACTACCAGCACTATCAGTAAAATCATATTTTCTTAGTACAAATATATATTTATGAAACCGATTTCATTGAGACAGTATTACTAGTGATTATATAACTTTACTGAAATGTACTATAAAGTGCAACTATGATATGCACTTCCGTCGGTTGCTTGTGAGTCTGAATTTTATACATGCTATCTTATTTCCATTTTTGGTGTAGTATTTAGTTACATTTATTTTCGCTTTTGATGGTTATATAATTGCTCGACCCCGTTCGTGTAATGAACGTTGGCGTACATATCATCACGCCTTTAACGCGAAACAACATTCGACTATGAACGACCCAAATACGCTTATTTTTGGAAAAAATACACACCTGTCAATTTACTATAAAGAGCTCACTCAGGTGGGCGAAGAATATTCACTGTTTTTTCCTCTACATTATTTTTTCATCAGTATCATAACGGGTTATAATATCACTATCAACGTACGCCATTATAAAATATTATGTGTGATTTACAATTGCAATCTAGATTCGATTTAAACGAAAGCATCGCATGAGAAAGTGTTACTTATTGTACAATCACATTTATTACTTACTGTACAGTCACGATCCAATTTGTAACGAATCATCTTATGTGTATGTACATATATCTAATCTTTATATGCTGCGAGTTTCTGCAGTGCAATTTGTTAAATTTACCGTGGTGAATTGTTTAATAGGAAAAAATACGGTATTATCAATAACGATTGTAATTTATACGACGTATAACAAATTGCTGGTATGGTTTTAGAATTTTCTTCAAGGCAATATTAATTTGATTTAGCTGCGTTGATTTATTGTCTTTCACTTTTTAACCGATTTTTTATAATAGTTATAAAAATATATTGTTTTATTGTAACGAATCAGATTTTATAGATAGTTAAAAAATCGTGATAATTTTAAGATGCATATCATATTTAATATAAATATTCAGACATGCGTTACAGGTAAAATCAGTTACTTTAAAAATAAATTTAAATATACATTTGATTTTTATATATCCCGTATATAAAAAATACATGTCGTATTTGATTGAACGTTTTGCCTGAAGGCTCTTTTTTAACCAAGCCGTAACCACAAAGCAGTCAGTACAATGATTCGCTGATTGAATGTGCGATTCAGCCGCCAAATTTAAAACGCAAGACCTTCGCATTAAGGTCAGCTTATTTGCAACACATCACAATTGATTCGATTAACCTTTTGAGTTTCTAATTAATATTACATTCAAAAGCAGTTAGAGAGGAGAAAACTATCGACGGTTCTCTATGTTTACATTGTTCTCTTTTCTCTCTCCGAATGTTTGCACAACGGCGGAGCAAATATAGCTGTGTCAGCTGTCTCTTCTAATGACGAAGAAAAAACTATTTGTGTATTTTCGAAATACCGATATTTAACGTGCATAAAGCAAATATTGCCCAACGGGTTTAAATTCAGCTGAACTGGAACACAAGTCCATTAATCTACGTTTATGAAATTTATAAAAAAATAATAAACGATATCGGCATTCTTGACTAATGATTGTCTTGATTTTATTTCTGAAACAAATCTAAAAGAAATTGTGGGAAAAAGTAGTGAAAAGGCTTAATTTATGGATCGTGAGATAAAACTGCGGAGGAATTTGGGTTAGAGTGTAAAAATGTTGAGAATTGCCAGTTATGCGAGTTTAATTAAATTTAACATCTAGGCGAAAATTTTAATGATCACGCGACGGTTGACATGTTAAATTATTAATAATTAAAATAGGCTACTTTTTGAAACAGCATTCCGTATTATTATTAAAATTTATAAAATATAATTTTCTTCTAAAAATAAAACCTACTGTCACCTCTAAGTCAAGTTTTAAATTATATTAGCATAAAATGTTGAAGGCTTCAATGCAAAATATTGCGATAGCCCTCTTTATACATCGTCTGCATTTTGATTTTGTCTAGGAAGTGTTGCATCGATCTTCTTAATGTGTCTATGCATTTTTAAATCGGACTAGTTGAGTTTCTCATCCAACTGATTAATAGTTTCAGTAAGATTTGCTTCAATTTCTGCAGCCAAGACATCGTTTATATTTGCAGGACTATTTCTGATATCCATCTTTGACATTTACGGATATCTAATGAATCGCCTACTTTTATTGGCATTTTGTTTGAATTGTTTACTTAAATTTCAGCCATCGTAAATTATTCGGCCTATGTTTTTTACAAGATGGCGCACAAACTACAGAAGGATTTAAAAATTATCTGTCACACGTCGTATCTTGTACAATTTTATTTATTTTCGTCATTGGACCACTTCTTAAAAGGCAAAATATTTAAGTATCAAGAAACTGTGGATAACGCATTTCGAGATTTTATCGTCATTCACCCTCTAGGCATAAAAAAACCGTGTCAATAATTTAGCAACGTACATTATCAAATGTACTGTTTCTTGTTCGAGATATAATAACCAGACACTTGATTCTAAATCAGACATTTCATATTTAGTGACCTAATATTAAGTTCATAACAGTTCTGTGTATAATTACTCTTACAAAATTTTTCTATTCTGTTTGTAGGGTAGTATTTTACACCAGATTAATGATTAAATCAAACCTGGTTCATTCTAAGATCTAAACTATTTATTCTCCGTGATATTTCTGTCTTCTAATAAATTAAAAGTAAGATTTGTGTATACTTATTTTTGGTATCTGTGCAATAAACTTAATTGAAAAACACTGCATTTTTTTTAAAGCAAACATCGCATCGATTACTGTTGTTTATCAACATTTTTTTCTTAAATCCACACAAAACTGATGACGCTGTTCTTCATACATTTTTTCAAATCATCGTTCTCAAACGCGAACGTAAATCCTAAAGAGTTAATGGCGGTCGGGAAAGCCGGGCGGGTTTATTTTATCTGAGGCGTAATTTCGCGTTATATGGTTCTAAATCTGACCACGGCCATCTCACCCGACGTATGGCGAATCTCAATTCAGCTGAACCAAAGCCAAATATATTATCACGAGCGTGCATTCTGCATCTCGTCCCGATCGTTAGCATGATTTGCGGCCTTGTTGACAACTTGGCCGAGTCGAAAAGGGGGAAGGGTCACTTTGAGTGGAGCCAAGTTCGATTTAACAAGAGATGTCATATATTATGATGAATAAAAGCATATTTATATTGTGATTTAGAGCGTGTCGTTTTAATGTGTTCGTTTTGTATCTTTTCAGGTAAGCCACACTCGATTTGAGATGACAAAAAGGGAACGACGGACCACGCCGTCAGGTTGGCAAAGCGACTTTCTATAATATTAGGCTAATTGATACTTCCTGTAGGTAATTATGGTTTCTGTGGCGCTCGCGTGCTCGGAACGATAATTAAAATCGAATTATTGACGCTTTCTGCGACACTTGTTAGGCGGGACTGCTTTCTATGAATCGTTTTAAAAAATGCAAATAATGATTATTGTCATGCAAGTCATTCATTTTTTAAATTAATCAAACCAATCACAAATGAAACACTGTCAGGAATATATATTCAGTTATCATGGTGATAACTGAATACTTTTGTATCAACTTAGATTATTTAACTTACGATATGCAATAGTCTGTTATAAGAACACCTACTAGTAGCAGCTTAAAAAATACATTTTAATACAGTTTAAAATATGATTGTTTTTATGTTGACAATAAAAAATATCAAGCTATTTGTTTTGACTTAGCATTGAATGTTATACATTTTCAATTTCGTTTTAATTATTCCTGCTGCGCAAAATACTCATTTACTTGCTGTCAGTGTGGGCTTTTACAATTTATTGTCAAATTAATTAAATTTATTGTCAACTACGACTCGAAATGCTCAAAAAAATATTATCATAATAAATTACCTTATTTGTATTGATATTTATTAGATTAAAAAAAATCAATATTGTGTTTCTTCCCTAATATTTCGTAAGAAAAATACTAAATCAAAAATTCTCATTTTTCAAGATTTTTTGTTATTTTTTGAAAATTCTCATTTTTCGAGAATGTTTCGAGAAACTTAACGTTATTAAAACTGCTCTTGAAAAAGCCAATATATGTCAGAAAAAGAATGAGAGTTGTAATAAAATAGAATGAATTGAAATCTAATATGTTATTAAAAAAAAAACACCTGTATTCAGTGGCGTAGCTATGGTGGGGCTGAGGGGGCGGGCCGCCCCGGGCGGCACTTGCTTGGGGGCGGCATATTCGCGATGGAAACGTCTAATATGGTTCTTAACCCTGAATATACTAAAATTTATGTAAATCTACGAATAGCAAGAACTTAACAATAATCAATTTATTATTTTAAGAAATGCTGATTTTATGACTTTGCAAAAAAATGTATGGGGGGGGGGCGGCAATTTTAAGGATTGTCACGGGCGAGACATACGCTAGCTACGCCACTGCCTGTATTAATTAATATAAAAATTCAAAAAAACATTTAGCCAAAAATATGTAAATTTTATGGTTTTGTTTTTATTTATATTACACAAATATGTATCTAATCTTAAAGTGAACTTATAAACATTTTCACACAAATAGTGAAATATGAAATTTCAATTTTATTAGATTTGTTTCAATATAATTCTAAGCTTTATTTTATTATATTTAAGAGGCAGCAACTGTGTGTTTTTAAAATATGCTTTTATTGCTTTGTTGCGTGAAGTTTCTACTGCTTTTTTTTGCTCTAATTAAAACATGTGTATTTAATTTTCTGTGTGATAGAAATTTTAAGTTAAATATTAATGAAATTCTGTGATTGTTTGTGACTAATGGCATTTTATAATTGATTTTTAAATTATTTTCTGGTAATAAGCTTGAAAAATGTTTTTTTTAGATTCTTTACTATTTAGTTTGAGTGTTCTTACGGTTGTAGTTATTTTAGAGCTAACGTTACTTAAAAATTCTATATTTCAAATATAATTATTGAGCTAACCACAATTTTAAAAAAATAGTAGTCTTCTAATTCGAATTTTGATTTACAAAAAAGTGACCTTTAAAACTTGACTTTGGACGACTAAATGTAATAAAAGAATAACTCATATTTATATGTATCTTTATGACATGATAAGAATATCCAATGTGTGAAAATATATTGGTTTCATATCACTATTGATACGGAACCAATATATTCTCAGCCTTGAAATGTCAAATATTACATACTTTACAAAACAAATAACAATAAATTCGATTAATCATATAAAAAACTGTTAAGATTCCAATATAAATTAATAAAAAGGTATACGTCGTATACACTGATTTTGAAAAAGCCTTCGACTATGTTTGTCGTTAGCTAATAGTAAAAAATTGGATCTCGGTTGCTTATATCAATGTTGCATAAAATTTTGTTACGATCTATTGAATTTCTTTGTGGGACTCGCGCTTATGCTTCTGGCTTGTTAGAGCTCTGAATAAAACACAACATTTTATTAAACAATAGGTTTATTCATGCATGTCAATATAAATATTTAAAAAAAAAAAATTTAATTATACATATATGAATTTAATGTATGCGCTTGAAAAGAATCAGTATTGGAAATCGCAAGTCGTGAGTTATGCACTATTATCATTACATGTTGATTGTCCAACGGTCGCTAAGCGACTGAGAGAGTACGCAATATTCGTTGTGTCGCTTGATACTCCATCTAGCTGCTATTAGATCTTCTATTCGCCGCTACTAACAATAATTTTATTTCGATTTTATATCGCGAATATACATATATTTTTATTTTATTAATTTTATTTTTTTCATTGTACATATTTTTTTTGTGGAATAAATTTCTTTGAATTTTTCGAACGCAAAAAAATATTTTAACCCTCGAGGGGGCTAGGACTTAGATGATTAACTTGACTATTTTTATGCTGACAATTGACGACTTCGGGAGTTCCTCAAAGCTCTAATCTGGGCCCTTTGCTATTCTCGTTATTTATTAATGACATAAATACAGCAGTTTTGTATGGCAATGATTTAAATGTGGTTATATGAATTTTATTTATTGTAGAAATTTTCTCTCTATATATATATATATATATATATATATATATATATATATATATATATATATATATATATATATATATATATATATATATATATATATATATATATATATATATATATATATATATATATATATATATATATATATATATATATATATATATATATAGTAATTTAGATTATCTTCAGAAATGAGCTTCCGTCAATCTTGTATTAATTAGTTTCGGAAAATGCCATATTATGTCATTTTACAGCAACAGAAATTTCCTATGATTTCGGTGAGAATTTTTGTCTAGAAAACCTTCTACAAAAGATATTAGAATCATTTTGAGGAGGAAGTGGAGTTTCTCTCTACACTTAAATGACGTCTGGCAATTTTTTTTAAGATGCTCGGCTTTGTTATGAGGAATGGTCTGGTTGACGATCATGGTCTTTCTGATACTTCAATTAGCAACATTATTATATTGAGATTTATAATTTTAAGTCTCTGAGTAATACAATACTCCTTCCTATTTGAAAAAGTTAAGAAATGGTTCTTGAGATACCAGTATAAAATAGTGATTATAGTTAATAGTAACTGTTGTATATTTTATGTATAAATTAATTTTATTTTCTATTCTAAGTTTTGTATTAATTTCAAGGAATCAATAAGAATTCACCGCAAACGAACCTAATAAATTTATAATATTTACATAGTCCGCGATTAAAACAAACTCAGTGGTCGTTGAACTTGCAATGAGAATCGCATCACGTTTTTTTATTCATCTAGCATGTGTGTGACTTGCTTGTATAAAATCTGATGTATAAATATTTACGTTTACATAACGAAACGGGTTCGTTTTCCGCGTGTCGTTTATATTTGCAGAAAAATGGGGCACAGACTAATGCACCGTGCCAATTCGTAGCTTTTCAACCACTGTATTATAAATAAGATAAAAATATATGAAAAATACCAAACGATAGATTAATATTAATTTATACATTTTATTCTTATGTCATTTTCCATATATGAAAACAAGAAATGTAGAAAGTTTCACTTGTATAAGTTATTTTCCTTCCTGTAATATATGTAATATTGCGAAGTAATTTCAAGATGATCATTATAAAGTTAGGCTTTATCACTTATGATACCTGTCATTAGCAATTGAGGGATATTTTTTTAAGTGGCTGAAGAATTATAGTTTGAATATCTAGAGTATTTCATTGCTCTTACATAATTCTCAACATTCACGTGTATCATGTTCTTAAATTTATTAGAGTCATTGTTAACATTAGTGCATTAATATGAAATAAGAGTTATTATTTCCGATTACATCAGTGTCATCCAAGTGTTTTCGCATTTGCTTAGCTAGAACTAGACGATTCTGAAAGCATCGGAATTTAAAAGTATTGTACGTGGGTTGAACATCATTTCGCATATAAATTGAAAGTCGCCTACGTGCTCTTAACTTTTTTTTGTTGCTCTCGTATAATTCAGACTATTCATTTAACTACTAAAGATTGCGGATACTGTCAATGGTTTCAAATATCAGCTAGTCTTAAAAATCATTAGATTATTAAATCTTAGTCAGCCCTGATCACAATCAAGAAGCTCATTATTTACTGATATTTTTCAACAATTAATAATACTAATCTGCGGATTTGATCTGTAAACAACTTCTTTAGAACTGTCGCAGCCTTCACGGTGTCGGACTCCTTTAATTTGTATTTATTTATAATAGTTTTAACGATCTAAATTCATGTTTAAAGTTTTGTAATTGGCATTGTTTGCTCATTCGTTCTGCGTTTTTATCGCGGAGGCCTTGAAGGTCATCCGTTGCATATGCAAAAACGTAATTTTTATCATAGTGTGTAACCCAAATATTTTCACTGCGGCCTTGGAGTGCGAAACGCAGTGAACGCGTTCCATTAAATAGTTTTCGCTGGTATTAAAATGCGTTAAATATTGGCGACCGTGAGAACGTTTTATAGCGGTAACTAGATTTTCTCGACGTTTAATGCGGCGCATGCGCAGTGAATGTTATCTTGCTATTAATAGTGAAATACGTATATTTTTAACATTTCAATGCCGAAATGGATTTATAATCTTATATATAGCCGAATAACATTTTAAAATAACCTTGTATATGCGAGGAAGAAACACGTTTAGTCGCTTCTTTACAGTCTCGATGTGTATGTTTAAAATATTTTATTTTAGGCAATTTAAATATTAGGTATGAACACAATTTTATTGCTTTTGACGTGAATTTTTTACTTCTGAGAAGGGATAATTGTTTTTGCGCTCTCTTATTGACCAAAATTTGGTTTGAATATACTTTGATCAGCCCTGTGGACGCTTCACAACTGTTAAAATTGAGTTTCATAGACCGTTATGCACCAAAATATTTTTTTCTGCATGTTGAGGGTTCTTACGATGAAATGTTTACTTGCTCCTTTATGTCCAAATGATATTTTATTCATCAGAACATTACGAGGTCTTTTGTGGTGGTTTTTCAGTCACAGTCTTTGTTTATATTATACTATTGTCACGATTATTCTTGTAATTATCGCGGTTATGGTTATTTACTGCGTGTGTATACAAAGAAGAACCCCCAGAAATAAATGAACTATTTTATTATCCTGTCTGTTTATCCTTCATTATTTATAGTAAGGATTATTTGATTTATTGTGGTGTACCTCATTTTATTGTATACGTTACAGTGAATATGTATTCTCAGTGAACAGTTAAAATATATCAAACAATTGATTTACAATTTCACTGCTCAGTATCAAAAAATAATTATTTGTGTATTTTTTTATATTATTAAATGATTTATATATTTGCTGTATTATTATTCACAGATTGTGACGTCACATATTTCAACAAAATAGTACAGGGCTTAAAATTAATTAAACCTAACCAAAATCTAACAAAAATAAATTAATTTAATGAAAGGCGTAAAACATTTAGTTTTAAAACTTAGGTTTGGTTAATTCGTTTAGGTTATATTTGGGTTTGAACAGCAAAATTTACGTTTCGCAACTCTCGAATTGAGTTTTATAGATATTTTAGAGCAGTATAATTACATTAACGGTTATCAGTTAATTTATATATTTGCTAGTAGAAATATATATTTATTTATAAAAATGTATTCGGATATGATTTCACTAAAATACTTTACTGGTAATAAAAATTCATTGTAACATATTTTTTTTTAAACTTCCGTTGCAATCTGACAGACGTAAGTCTAATGAGTTAAGTAGCGGGGTTAATCAGCCCCAATTGTTGATTAGTTGAAATCTATATGATTAATTATGAATTACTATGTGTATTATGATTTACAATTACTATATATCACTTTACAGCTGGATCTGGTTTTTATTCTCTTAGTCTATTTTTAGACTAAGACGATGAACACCCATTTTCTTACATCTAATTAGCATACTTATATAAATAGGGGAATGTCCATTGTTCGTCAGCATTCCTACAAATTTCTTCAAACCATACGGTCAGTCGTCTGACCCTTAAATACCGATTTTCATCGAGTACCCGCAAATTTATAACAATATATAAGGACTAAAATCTTCAAACAGACTCATCTGGTATCTTTCCTTCAATCTCCCGAGACAAAGTAACCGCGCAATCATCTCGAGCGAGGAAAGACTCGAAAACAGGTACCCACTACGTCACCGTATGATCTAATGAGCCAAAATGTCGTCTAGCAGACCGTGAATTTCACCAAGTGCCAGAGCCAGGTGTGTCGCCACGTTTGTGCGTTTATAAATAAATCCGACGCACAGGTATTCCACCGATCACAACTTTGTTTTCTCTCCGTCTCACCTGACCTTCCGCCGACTGCTATGAATGAACGAACGAGCCAATTCACTAATTATTGACGCCTTTCTACCGGCGTCTTTGGTCACTTCTGTTCAACGTCTGCTTTCTATCGGTCTTCTCCAATGGATCACTGGCGACGATTGCTTTCGAGTGTTTCTGGGTTAAGGCTAAATCACGAAAGAGAAGCAAATTTCAATAAGGCCCACGCGATGTATTTATTCTAAGGCTACTTTTACGCACTTTCATAAATAATAGACTGCATATTTACTAACCTAATAACTTATTGTTCATTTGTGTAGATTGTAAATTACAATCACAGTTTAGTGTGCTTCTTGATACTGTGGAATTCTCTTTGTGAATATTGCAAGCAGATGTTCTTTAATATTTAGTTATTCTGATATGGAAACATTGGAAATTATATTAAGAGTTATATTTTCTATTACTATGATTTATATACGACTATACTTATTGTGTTTAATGCAGTTAAATAAATAAAGTTATGGATATTCTTATATATTAAATCATTCTTTCAAGCGCTGATGTCCTGGCCGCGACAGGGAAGAATAAGGGACGCGATCGCGACTCTTTAAAGTGTTTCATTGAGTATACGCTACTCTTAAAATGCATTGAATTGTATCCAAACGCTCCTATCAAAAACTCAATATTATTTATTATTTTTATTTTATTAATTTATTTAGCTTAATAGCTAATCTTTACATCTAACAAATTTAGTAAACATATATAAAAATATATAAAAAATACATAACAGAAAGAAAAAATATACAATAATAAAGACTTAATATTATAATATTTTATTTCTATATGTACGAAGGTGTTTTTTTATTCCATTTATAAAACCCGTTATATTTTTGCTGTTTCGGATTTCTCTTGGAAGACTATTATATAAATTAAAACCTCCGTACATAATTCCCCTAGCCGTACTCGTTTTCTTATACTTAATTATCTTTAAATTTTCTCTATTTCTAGTATTATATTTATGTACATCTTTATTTCTTATTAAATACTTATTAAAATAGTGTGGTAACATATTATTTTCTAACTTATATATAAATACTAAAACATTCATACTCAATATTTCTTGAACATTCAACCATTCTAATCTATCAATCATACTTTTACAATTAGTTAATCTATTTTTATTTAAGATTACTCTCATTGCCCTATTTTGTAATTTTTGCAACATTTGTTTATCTAATTTATTCAACATATTTAATAGTGTTGCACAATAATTAAAATGGGGCAATATTATACTATTGTAAATTAATTTTTTTGTATTTATACTTAATATATTTCTTAATCTAGATAATAAACCTATTTTTCTACTAATTTTTTTTAATATGTAATTACAATGTTCTTTAAAGTTTAATTTTGTATCAACAATTACTCCTAAATATTTTATATTATCCACTATTTCTATATTAGAGTTATTTATTACTATTTTGGTACTATCATCTAACACATTTTTATAATTAATAAACATACATTTAGTTTTATTCTCATTTAATTTAAGTACATTATTCTTTAACCATATCTCTAACACACCTAATTCATCATTCAAATTACTCACAACTTCTTCAATGTTATCACCCATGCAATAGATCAATGTGTCATCCGCAAATACAATGATCCGTATTTCACTTTGAAAAATATTGATTCTATTGATAAATAATATGCCACCATTGCGTGCAAATCAGTTACTGAAAATCGCTTTGTCTTTCGTAACACTTCTAAATATTATTTTATTGAGATTCATAATATAAAATCTATAAATCATAAGTCGTTATAAATTGCATTCCAATCGGTTTTCCAAGCGACGCCATCACAATGTCGCCATCTTAATTAATAGCTGTGACTCAACCACTTATGAATTATGTACCGTGGCGGAAATTCGAAGCTCAAAACATAAATACACATTTCATAACCTCAAATTATCGCGCGAAAAAATATTGTATCGCCGTTTGGGCACACTCCAAATTGAACACCATTCAAATATTTCCCTCGGGACACGAGACACGCTTTAACGCGTTTTGAATCGTTAATTGTGTCTATTTAGTGAAAAAGAGGAAATAAACACTTAATTATTATTTTCACTGTTAAAAAATAATAATATTCATATTGAACGATACTTGTTCAGAGATTAGATAAAAAAATCATTGATACACTTATTTCAGCTATGACATATTGTCTTATTTTCAGTCATTAATTAAGCGTAGTTAGACTGCAGTAATATACAATAAAGTCAGTGCTGTTTAAGAAGAGCTTTTATTTTTTTAATACAAACATATAAGCTATTATGCCATTTAATGATTCACAAAAGAATATTAACGATTTCTCTTTATGAGTTAATTGTTTGTTTTTATCTACCGATATTATTATAAATTAACAGGTCTTGATTCAGTTTATTTCTGACTATTGATTAATACTTATGCTTACCACCGCTCGTCGTCGTGCGACCACATGAAATATTATTATTAGATGATTTTATTTATGTTTCAATTTTTAATTCTTAATTTGAAATTTCAATTAAATTTTCAATTTGCCACAAATATAAAAGAGTATAGGATTTTTTTATCTTCCATTATAACCTTACAGGCGTAAGGCGAATGCGTTACAACGAGGGCAATACAGAATAAGGGTCGCGATCGTGATTTTCTTGGTCAGCGGTAGCCAATTTTTCAAACCTTACGAATCATTTAACTTAAAATGTTGCATCTCGAGGACAACTACCATGTTTTTATTCGTTCAAGTAGCATTCTTAATATATATAAAATGGCATTTGACTTTTCACTCCAAGCTATTTGCAAGAAAATGATATAATTTTTGGATATGTAATGATTATATATTATATTGTGGCAAGGATGTTATTTTTTGTTTATAATTGATTCTTAGCTATTTTTTATTTAATTAGTTATTTATGTTTATAATATATATTTATGCAAAAAAGTTGTATAATTATATAAAGTATACGCAGTCTTTTTATTCGTGTCTGCGTCCAAAACAAAGCGGGTTAAACGTTGACGTGAAGAGAGAAGCGGCTGCTTTCTCGATCTCATCTGTTAATGATCGGTAGCTCCTCTTGTTTTAATTTCGAACGAACTCTCGTGTATAAAAATTTGGGATTTTGATGTATTGTCGGAAGCATATCCCAAATATTGTTTAATTTTGCCGCTGTGTATCCAATTTTATACACATGATCATCCTGAAGGAGATGTAAAAGTCCATTGACTTTTTTACTGCCACGACCAATTACTACGAACTAAAAATATAAATAGATTAGCTTGTTTTCTTACTAGACTTTTATGACATTTATGTTGGAGCTTAAACAGGTTGAGACCTATCATCTGAACAGGTTAGGTACGGCCATTTTTGTGTTTTCATACGCAGTTTTGTCATTTGTTATATTATAATAACACTTGCAGAAAGTTTTGAATGACTATTGTGATGCTTTTAATTTATTCCATTTATTGTCACTTACGGTGCGCACTAACCGTCATGAAAACATGGCAAAATTTAAAGAGTTGTATTTTTATATATATACACTAAAATTGTGTCTATAATAAAAATTCTCTGAGAACCACAAAAAATCACTTGCAGCCTATTAGTGGTCCATTGACAACTACTGTTTTAGGGCATTTTAAAGCTCGCAGCTAAAGGTCACCGAGCATCGACGTTTTGTGGACACCGCCCCTTAACAACGCTAAGATACATATAAGGATACGACCCGTACTTGTAGAGCTATCTTAGGTTTTTTTAATTATCTCGAACAAAATAAGTGCAATGCTTGACTTATATTCCAGAAAATAGAACCATATTTGAGGACGCTACGAATTAGCGTATTGTACAAAATGCGAATCGCTAAAAAATATTATAGTGACACGCGCTCCGCATAATGAAGCCGAGCATCTTTAATGCCTTATATTGTACGACTATACATAGAAAAAATTTCATGTGTTAGTATGTATATATCTAAAACATTAAAATGCAATAATACGTAAAAGCATTATGTTGAGAAAATATTGAGAATTTATTTAGTATCAATTTTAATAGCAAAAAATTCAATATGGTAGTAAAAACCATAAAAACTCATAATGAAGAGCAAAAAATTCAGCTTTACATGAATTTTATCGATTTTAATCATAAATACACATTTTTTTCCCATGTAACTATCAAAGCAAATGGTTTGTAAAATATAGGACTTCTAAGTAGAATCATTGATATCTGAAAATCTAAGTCTATTGGAATTAAACAAAAATACTATTAATATTGTAGTGCTATGTATTACATACAAGTTTTGGCGAAAATCTTATATATAGTGATATATTTATATATATTATATAACCTATATATTAACAATCAAAATTTTTCATATGCGCAAATATTAAAGTTTCAGTTAATATTTTATTCTCTGAGGATTATTAATGTAAACTAATTTAAATATACATTTTTTATTTAGGTGTAGCAATCATTTTTATTTGTTATACTCTTCATTGAATAAAAAAATGTGATATTATTTTAGCATTAGATCGTTTGCTTAATGATAGGTAGCTGAATTTATTTTTGAACGTTATGTAGTGTTTCTCAATATCATATTTGAATTATTGCACAATAGTTTAATGTTGTCTGTCGTGAATTAAAATCTACTAATGCACTGTTTGAAGCTATAGTTCTTCTTAGAGGATGAGAATATCGTCATAGGACCGAGTTGGAACTATGCCGGTCGAATATTATTATTAGAAACTCGCTCGGCGACTCTGAAACCAGCAAAAATAAAGCTTTTCGCGAATCTGCGAAAATCTCAATGTTCAATTTGATGTGACTTGTGATAATATTTTTTTATAGAGTGTTGCATATTTTCATATAAAAATAATGGCAAAAATCCATGGGAGTCTTGACAATATTTTTTTTTAATCACAAAGCAAAAAGAAACAGGGAAAATATTATAATTTCAGTACCTAAGATTTTTTTATAACATAAATGTATTATATTAAAATTAAAAAAAATTATTCCTTAAAATATATAGCATGAAACCGCGTTCAATAACTTCTAAAAATTCTAGAAAAAATCGATATAATGCATATTAATTATTATCATTGGCATGATTTGAAGAAAATGAGTTTTATCTCACGTTCTTTTCCTTCATTAAAAATAATGACTATACAACTGATGCATTATTTTAGTCTCAATAAAAGCAAATACAATATATTTTTCAAGTATAGTAATCGCCTCTATTTATCTTTGTTTCTTTTCATTATTAACAAAATGCATTAAATTTAGACTTGTATATAAATTGTTTATAAGACAGGTACCGATTTTCCTGTAGCGTTTGGCAGAGCGCAGAATCCATAACATAAACGAATTGATATTGTGATCGAGACGTACCATTTTGCGAATGCTCTTCTTCTACGAATTTCAAGATGTACTATTAAAATTTTACTATTGCAGTACTCGTAATTTGTGTCAAATCATGGCGGAATTTTGGCATGAGGCAAATCAAACCGTTAGTCTGTTGGCTAAAGCCAAATTCTTATTAATTATCTATTAGGAAGCCTAATAACTCTGGTTCTAGGATAGAATTTGAGTTTGACATCAAAAGGCGAATGGCGTATATTGCTCTTAATTGACTGGACCGTTTTTTGAGACTGTCGTCTGAAGGCTGATCGAGATTGATGATCGAAATGTACGCATTTGACATGCTTGATTGTTAATTTAGTTTAATTTAATTTAAAAAATATTATTAAACTACAATTAGAATAGCTAAAAGCATTCCTATAACATAAAAACATGCTTTAACGTTTTAAGCTTTGAGCGATTTAGATATATTTACGAAATAATATAGTTAACGTTATTCAAAAAAATGTTTTTATTTTTATAGATAAAATACTCAAAGGTAAATTTATTACCCAAAGCTATATATAAAATATTATAAAACGTTTTTAATGCTTTTTGTAAGTTGTTAAGTGTTTGTTTATTTAATTTTAAAGTTAGATATAAAAATAAAATACGCATATACAAAATTCGGTCAGCGCTAATGTTTTAAATTTTATGATAAAATAATATCTTTGTCACAAATATATTTATGGTTTATATATGTATTTAGTGGCATGCGGTCCGCACGCCCTTATCTCTCACTCACTCTCGCCACTTAACACGCGTGCGAGCGAAATGGAAAGTATCTCACCGCACGCGCCTGGCTATATACATATATTTCGAAATGGGGAAACCTGTCAAATCCTGAAAAAATAAAATATTATTACAAGCTATATTTTTTATGTTGTTTTTTATTAGTAAAAGTATATTGTTTACAAACAAGTTTTGGTTTAAGATATTTATAATTTAAAAATCGTGACGATGCAGCATCTTGGTTATTCTGATTCCATAGCATCTTTATCGATGTGATCAAGCGTCACATATTTTATTATACTAGTTCGTGACAGTTCTAGAGAATAGCAGATTTGTGAGCCGATTGCATCGCTTCTTAAACACACACCCAAAATGTGTTCACGACTTTCCTTCAGCGATCATTAAGCAATATAATATAATAAAGTTAATATACAGTGTGTGGCCTTATTTTCGAGACAAGTTGATCTTTCTTTTCATATCGAATTGTGCATGTAATTAAAAATTCACAATTTTATAATTACAATCGATTATCAAATATCAAGTTTTCCTAGATTTTCCTACTCTCTTAGATGAATATTTAAAATAAAATCCAGCTATGTCATGCCTAGTGATATATATTAATTGTGAGCTGTAATAATAGTCTATAATTAATAAAATAGACTTTGATTTCAGTCTGGTGTGCCTTTACTTACTTAGTAGATGCTGATTGTGTTTACCATGTTGTTCATTTTTCAATAAAATATTTATAATAAATAAACAAATATTTAATCAAAATAATCAATCTCGAAAACTAACTAACGAGCGACTATTACATATAACGATTACGCGTATAAATTACCAAATTTATATTGTTAGCAAAACATATAAATATACTTCTTTTCAAATGATATTTGATACATTGTCCAAAAAATATTCTACATTTTTTTAGATAATTTATACGCTCTTAGAACAGCTGAAGCTAATAAACACTGTGTTTTATGCGATTTACTCGTGTTTTGGTTATCTACGATTAAAAATTGCTAAACTCTTCTAGATGGGAAAACGGATAATATTTTACGAGCGTTATGCGTAGAAATGGAACCACAAATGTTACTGTCTATTCAAACAAATTCTATATTAATCAAAACGTGAAAAAAAAAATGTTACACAAGACATATCATATGAATATTGTGTATTACTGAACACTTGAGTTTTAGATAAAAAAAGGTTTAAAAAAGACACATGGGATACAAAACATTAATGATTGATGATCGTTGATAAACTGAGAATGTGTCAGGGTAATTTACGATGGTGTTAAATGTAATTTTTCCAGCTTCCAATATATTATTAAAGAGCTCCGCGGTCTAATAGAGCGTTCAATATGCTCTAATTATACTAGTCTATTTCTGCTCTGTCGGTTATTGCTCGCGTTCGTCTTCCTGAGACACTTCCTTGATGAGCCAGCTCCTCTCCGATGATTTATAGCGCCAGCTGACGTGCTCAAAAGAGGATTTTTTGAGTAATAAAATCGAGAAAATTTGGTTTGGATTTGGAGCATGGAATTGTCTCGATACTGAATTGGTATTCAGTTGCGTAAGGGATTGCTTATCAATCAATTTAATCACTATTTTTTTTTATTTACAATAAATAATCACAGATGATTATAAATTTTCTTGTTAAATAAAAAAAAAACATTTTTTTAATGTCATAAACAGTTAGCTAAAGATGTTATAACTTCATATTCATATTACTGTTATTATACGCGCGGTAGTGTTTGAAAAAATAAGTTTAACATTACTTGTGTAATATATGTATATATATATATATATGTATGTACATATTATCAGATTGTTCCATACGGCAGATTTTCACCCGTGATTAAAAAATACGTTCATAGTTAATAACAATAAAGGTTGACTGCAAATAATTTCATTATTTGCAGTCAACCTTTTTGTATCCTAGAATTATGGTGTCGACAAAATATTTTCAATCATTTTCTGTACTAATTCAAACTGCAACATAAGGTGGCGTAGGCTACGAGAAATATCGATGTGGGATTTGACGAGGGCATTGCTAGTCAGGGAACTGTAAGGCGTTATTTAAAAAAAATACTAGCGATTTAAAACCTTCTGCTGATGATGAAGAAAAATTGAGTTTTATTGTTGAAACTAATTCACAAACAACTGTTTGTACACTCACAGCAGAGGATTAGTGGTTTCTCTTGTAACTGTTTCACGACATCAATATGCCATAGGAAAGGTTAAAACAAATAATAAATGGGTACCGCACGCGTTGCTCAAAAGGCAACAAAAGTAACATTTCAAAGTATGTTTTTTTTTAGTGCTTAGAAAATAATCTTTACCTGTGATAAATAATCGTTTCTTCACGATAGCCAAAATAGATTAGAACAATGGATAGAAACCGAGTTTGCACAATGAAAAAAATTGTGTTGATAGTATGGTAGTTTTTAAAAGAATTATTCGTCGATCGTTTTTCAAACCAAGCGAGACTATTATGAAATTATCCATTAAACATTCGATGTTGATAAACAGATTTAGAGCGATATTACTCAATGGTAATGCAAAGCTTTATATAATACTTGACTAATTACTGTTGCAAAATAAACGAAACAGAATTGAAAATTTTTCATCTCTAATATTTCACTGACCTTTCCTCTACAAATTATCACCATTTGAAATACAAATATTAATAACAGAGTGATATTTTAAAAGCTTCAATGAGTCCACAACCGCAAAAATGAAAATTTTAACAAAAAAAGGAATTCCTTCATTGTTAAATCGTTGTCAATACATAGACTATTTCTGTCAATGAATCATATTTTAATCAAAAACATTTTAGTTGAAGAAAATATATTTTAATAAAAAATCAGCAATAATTGTCGGTAAAATACTTTGCTGACAGTTAAAAATGTTTATTTATAATGGTGATATGACTAGAATAATTCATAGAAAAAAAGTTTTGTTTCTGAACCAAAATTTCATTTTATACTTTCAATAGTCTATTACAGAGTAGAACAGCATTAAATCCTTAAACGTAGGTCTATGATTTAATGTTGATATGTATATGTTTGTAGTATTTAAAAAAAATGACTAAAAATAATAAGTTTTATTTTTATTATTTTTTTCACTACCACTTTGATCATCATGACAGGTTTTCTCAACGCATCATGATGTCCATTATACAATACGTTAATCAATGAGTATTCAATTGAGTATTAAAAAAAAAAGGATGGATCGTGCAAGAGAAGCGTTCTCAAGCGCTGATGTCTTGGACGCAATGGTTATGAATAAGGGACGCGATCGCGACTCTCTAGGACAACGGTGTCCAACCAAAATTATTTACTGGGTCAAAACCTTAAATAAAAATATACTGTGGGCCGCACATAATCATTTAAATAAAACATTTAATTTATAATATAATAAAAAATAACATTTAAATACAGTAAAAAATCATTTAAAATACAACAAAAAATATTTTGATGTAAAATGTGTTTTTTATTGTAATTGATTTTTTAAATTGCCACCTGTTAATTAATTACGACTATTAGATTTAATTATATTTATTTTTGAGAAAAAAATCGTACATATCAGTTGTTCCAATTGCAACTCATTTCCAGTGTTTTTTAATTAGGGAATTTATCATTACAGACATATTTTTTTAAGTTTTTCACTAGCATCAAACATATATTTTAATTCAGAGGATGACTGCAAATTTAAAAGCTCCATCTGCAAAAATTTTGTAGCTGATTCTGTAAATAGTACATAAAACATATTGAACATATCTCATAATTATTTTAATAAAAATCTCTCCTGAAATTCTCGTAATAAATTCATTTTTTGCCAATATTGTATTCATGTAATAATGGAAAATGGATTGTGTTTTCTGCTTTCAACTGGCTTTCAAAATGTTTGAGTTTGGCTATGAATGCTTTTATATTTTGATAACAATCTGTGTCAATAAATTTGTTTTCACCTTGAAGCTGCTTGTTAAGTTCGTTTAATTTCATTGTGATATCTGTAATGAAACATAAATCTAAAAGCCATTCATCGTATAATTCAGGAACATTCTAGTCATTATCGTTCATAAAAATTTGAATCTTAAATTCCAAAAGCTTTTTAAGCATTTTCCATTGAATTTTTGAGCTTAAAAGTACATCGTTGTACTTAGATTCTAGCTCTTGAAGATACTATTGAAACTGACGATGCTTCAATGAATTGTTTTTTATTGTGGTAACTGTTTAATAACAACTGACATTATATGGTTTACATTAAATACTTGGCACATACATTTTCAAGTTGATATAAGCAATGGCAAATGAAAAGATTTTAAGTTTTTTTTTATGGCATAACAGCTCCAATATTCTGCGCCATATGTGGTGATCTCAATTAGATTTATTCATTTCAGTCCATGGTCATTAATAATTTTTATAACGGTTTCTTTCCGGTAGTTTTATCTTTCAAACTCACAACATCGACAAATTCTTCAGTCAGAAATTCTTAATATCAGTTTTTCATCCAAAGCCAGTGAGATATACACAAACTTCTTAGATACCATGTTCAGCGCTGAACATATTTTTTGCCCTAAAATTTTACTGAAAATTTAAACTTTTTTTGGAAGATAATACGCGGAAATGCCTTCGTATTTTTCCTAATTATATGTGACAGTGACTTTCATACATCTCCACAAATAATAAACGATGAAGTTTTAAGCTATAAATTGGAAATTAATCGAAAGGGAGTAATGAGATTCAGTATAAAATCAGGAATGAAGTCCAGTTCTGAGAAACTATCTATATATGATAATATATTACAATACCTATTAAATTTATTTAACATTTTATTTTATATTATCAAGGTGTTTAATAAACATAACGATACATTGCTGATTATTGCTACAGCAATAACGGATTTTGAGATACAGGCATTTAGAATTTCGTAAGCGTATTTAAACCAGACATGGATCATTTCAGTATTTCACCATTAAATCATTTACTAGTTAACCAAACAGATTATTAAAAAAAATAGCTTAGAAGCATCAAAATTCTAAAGAAAAAAAACGTTACTTCGTAGTTACTCAATCACTTGAACTAAACGCTCTAGTTATATTCTAATCGTATCAAAACAATACCTTTTTTGTTTCACAATCTATCACAATTGCTGAATTGTTACGGGCTCGCTGAACCGTGTTTTTTCACAAGATTTACTCCTGTTTTCTGGTCGATCTTGCGAAACGGAATAGCTGATAATGCTGGTTTATAGACCGACCAATTATATAGCGCATCCGAATACTAAATCAACGTGACGTAATTCTCTCGCTAAGCCTAGGGAGACGTGTTTATAACTCGTCTATAAATCGGGCCCTAAACTAAAAATTATTTATAATGGGTCTCGAAAGACGATCGGGGATTGTTAAGAATACGTTCTATATTTTATATGTGAAAACATACGTTAGGATTAATATGTTGAAATGGAGAAATTCAGGTGTAATAAAATAAATGGGTTAAATGGATGGGAGTGTCTCTAGATGATTGATTTAGGATTGTATTTTATGAGTCATTAATTTGGAGGAAATCGAAGTTTAAAGATTGATGGGCGATGAGTGCGTGTAACTTGTAAGGCATTGGATTAATATATATTGTATAAAAACAGGTTTAATCTGTTAAAAATAATGTAGTGATTGATTATTAAAAAAATAATCAAAAATATTTTTTTATATTTATATAGACATTACAAAAACACAGAAGGCTACTTTTATATTGCACAATAATTTGTCAAAATGTTTATAGGTATATTCCATGCAGATTTAAAAAAAAATCTAAGCACAAGTTAAGTTTGTTCATTAATTGAACCACTTCTTTATTCAACAATTGTATTAATCATAATCGTGCAAAATGCTTTTAGCAAAGTTTACAGGCGTGAGAATAAATATATTATGCTAGCAAATCATCAACACTAATTACAAAACTAGTTTCAGGATATGCAATACAAATATTGGTTTTAAAATTTTAATACAAAAAAGGGCTTTTTTTATTAAAATTCATTTTTTGCGGATTAAATTAAATCTTTACGAAAGGATTAATCGTGCATTCGGGATTGTCGTCTAAACGGCCGTTTGTAATCCGCTCTAACGTTCAAAATAAATCTGTTCCTTTACTACTGATGTTCCAACCAAAAGTTCTATCGATATGGCAATGTATGATTACAACTTTGACGAAAATTAAGCTTGGCTTGATTTTTGTTTGAGTTCTCAAAAGGAAGATTGAAAATCTATTGTAAATGTCACCTGTCGTCTCTCGCATGTCTACGGCGATGTATTTTAGAGATTCGAAATGATACAGCTTCCATTATTTATACATGCGTACGTTCGTTGTGGAAGTATCTATGCTTAGTCTCGGTTTAATAATAAAACTCCAGCGGTTTCGTATCTGTGTGGGGTAACGTTCGACCTGCGTTCGATATTGCGGTTGAACCGATTAAAACACGTAATATTTAGTTGCGTATGCAAGCCTAACCCAACCGTTATTTTGCCTTTGAGTTGATAGGAGAGCTTATAAAAATAGATTTATTTTTACTTTACTATCTTTTTCATAAGCTTAATCTACTTTATAGTCATACTATTAAACAAAAATATTATCTGGTTTGTTGAAAGTTTTTTATTATGTTTGTAGGTCCATAAAAATGCGTTTACTACAGCTTTTTTATAAGAATATTTACTGGATACGGTAGAACATATTCTTTTTATTATTTAGCAAGCTTTACTAATGCGTAATGATACCACTAGACAAGCAAAAATTATACAATTGTATGTTTATAAAAAAAAACTTGCCACCTAAAATAGATTAGCACCATTTCATATAATTTTGTCCAGCTCCCCATAGTTATCGCTGAAAGCATCCTTAAGTTTCAAAAGCTCGTTGAGAAGCTGGATGGATTCGTGCAAGAGGAGCGTCTTTAAGCGCTGACGTCCTAGCCGTAACGTTCTAGAATAAGGGACATGATCGCGACTCTCTAGGGCACTCTAAAATTCGCAGCTAAAAGTCACCGAGCACTATCGACGTATGTCATTAATAAAGAGAGGAAGTAGCAGAGAACCCAAATTAGATCTCTCATCGGAGCGACGATTGCCGTACCTCACACATTGCCAGCGAATGTCTTTGTTCTTAAAACTTTATTATTTTTAGCTAAAATTTTAAATTAACTCTTTTTAGTATGTGTCAAAAATTTACTTGAGAGAAGAATGTTCCATTTATGGGAGGTATGATTATTATATAATTTTAATTCTTATCGTTCATTACAGATGATGTTCTCTTAGATTTCCCTAATCTTACAAATTAATATTGTGATGAATAATCAAAATAAAATCGAGCTAGATCCTGCATAGCGATATTTATGGATCTATTATTCACAACTTCAAAGCATGTTTTATCTTGCTAGCTTTTTGTAGATTAGAAGAATTTTTTCTTAATTCACTTCCATATATGTAAACTAATCTTGTCTTCTTTACTAATATGTTTATTTACAACTTAATTAACCCTTTTGAGTATTGTATTTTTAAGAGCATATACTTGTGTATTATATCTGGTATCTGGACCCTTTTAGGTATTAGAATAAATATTCTTTGATTATTAGTACCTGTGCTTCTTAAGCGTATCAAAGTGATTTTTGCTGTTCGTATAATTTGAAGACTACTTGTCTACTTTTTGACAAACTACCTGCATCTAGTCGTAGTCCCAAATAGTATATTTTTAAGAATTTAATAACCCATAGCGACATAATTACGCTAATCTATAATAGCTTAACTAGATGACGTCAAATCGCAATTAAGCTCCACAAGCCAATCAAGGACGCCGTTCCCCCGGCGATCCCGGATTCTAGATTCGAGTTCCTTGTTTGCATTAATCAACGTGTCGTCTATGTGTGTATGTTTTTTAGCAGATGACGCGTGAACAAAGTGGTGGTGCTTTCATAAAATATTCCAAGATATTTCTGGTCGCGTCCGCCGTGTAGTATCCATCCAGGAGGAGAACTCGCGCGCTGCTTTCCCGCTGCTACATCCCACTTAGTGTTTTATCGACCGACAGACGGACAGGACATCCTCTCCAAAATAGGATGGATTCCAAAACTACCCGACGACGTTAAAAATCTAATACCAAATCTGTGATATATGATAGCCCAAATTGTGATTTCGATAATAAAATAAAATATTGTGGTGGTGTTGGTTCGTGGTGATTATCCTCAGATTTTGTGATTGTCTGGATTGATTCATGCTCGACAAGATGACGGAGTTCTTCGGATCGTGGAGCTCGTCGAAGAAGGTTATAAAATATCATTATTTGTTCGTTTCCAGAGGCGAAAAAATGTATATTTTAGGATGAGTCAAAAGTATATGGGCGTAAGACATCGATGCGTCCCACGCCGGTTTGGATTTGTTAATTTGTGCTAAATTTATTATAATATTTGTGTATAATGCGCGTTAAGTGTGATTTATTATGACATGGTTATAAATGTGTTGTGAATGGTTAAGAATGGCCTGTCGTAAAATGTGTAAAAGTTATCAAATTCATTGTTCTATATTTATAAAGCGATTAGATTATAATTGTACATTTATGTGCTTATCCTATTGATGATTTTGACGTCTATTTTACTGCAATAGATTAATTGTATATTAGCCGTAATTAAACTATTTTTTTTCAAAATATGTATTTTCAAAAAAAATTTTTAAAATTTAAATTTATTTTGTATTTTATTATTTAAAATGAATTAAAATTTTTGCACTTTTCTTTTACAAGTAAAATAATATTTTCGTATATTTTTAAAAATATTGATCTTAAATATATTATTTTTTGAAAACCATTGATGAATAATCCTTTGTTGATAACTAAAAATAACTTACAGTAACTATCATATATTAAAATTGTAAGACTTATACCTAAAATACTGAAAACATACATATTTAATTTTTCGAGGACTTTTAATAATATTAAAAATTATACTTTTTATGCCACTAAAATTATTTTATATTTAAAGCACTTATTGATAATTTTTAAATTTTCCTATTTTTAAAAACACTAGATTAATTTTTGAAAATTGGTAATATAACATTACCGATCATTTTGAATAATTCTGATTTTTTAAATTGTGTTCAATCAACGTTTTTGTATAGTTTTAATAGAATAATTTAAAAAAATTTGGAAACAGTGAAATCATTTTTTTATAAAAATACTGCATTAATTACATTTTTTGCCGGAAAATTAACATAAAAACCACAAATCATTTTAAACTATTCCGATTCTTTATTGTGTTCTTTAAATGTCTTTGTTAAGTAAATAGTAACTTTTAATCTAAATTACATAATAAAATATGTAATTTTCAAGACTCTTGATGTATAAACCTTTTTATGACACTTAAAAGTAGCTCTTATTGATTTTCGTAAAGTTCTAAAAACAATGAAAATTACTTTGGTGTTCAAAAAAATCAATTAGTTTTTCGTATGTTTTATAAAAAAAATTATTAAAATACTTTTGCTTTGAAAAATTGCTAATAAAACACTGCACGGCATTTCATATTTAAATTAAATTGAATTTTAAATACTGGTATAATTGATAATTTACAGAAAAATTACTTAAAAATATTATTAATTTATTTATTAAATTAAATGGTAAATATACTTAAAACTTTTACAGTTAAATCTTTTAATAGAATAAAATCAAAATAAAAATCAATACTTTTTGTTCAATAATTTTTTTGTTAAAGTCTTAGCTTTTTGTATGTTATTAAAAATGATGGATTAATTAAAAATTTTGGTAAGAAAAGAACTTTAAAAACAACCAGAAATTATCTAGATTTTTGTTGTGTATATTTCAAGTTTTAATTTTTGCATTATGCATTTTTTTAATAGACATCTTAATATAAAATTATTGAAAACTAATTATGAAATAAAGAATATAATGGACAAATTTTGTCCATTTATAGTGAATCAGCAAAAACATTACATGTAATGTTTTTGTTGGTTTTAAAGGATTTTTTTGTATATATTATTTATGGCACTTTAAAATTATTAGTGATTTAATGTAATATTGAAAATCATAAATTTATTTTGTGACCTATAAAATAATGATGTTTTAATGGAAGTTTAAGTTGCTTATATGTTTTTAAAATACTAGAATAATTTAAAAACACAATAAGACATTTCGAACTATTCCGGCCTTTTATTGCTTATTTTCCATAAAAACGTTTCTTTTCCTACATTTTAAATTTATTTATTATCATGTTTTTTGAACTAGATTATACAATAGCATAGATTTAAAACATTTAATGATTATTTTTTATGTGGCACTTGAAAGTTGCACAAATTATTAGTGTAATTAAAAATATTAAAATTTTATTATAATACAATATTTGATGAAATTAAAAAAATCTTGGATTCAGTTTAACTTTCAAGTATATTTCCATTAAAATAGCTGTTGTATATTAAACCGATTTATAAATTAATTTTCTAAAACTGGTTTTACAATTTTATGAATACGAAATAAATGTATTATTTAATATTTAAACTTTTTTTTGTTAGTATAGTAAAAAAAAGTTTCCTGTTGGACCACGCGTTAATATCACTAATTGCCACCGGACGCGCCATTGTTGTTTTTTCCTTCTCTCACCTTTCGCGCTTCGCGTTTTGTTAACACATTGTAGCATAATCTAAAATAGATCTTTGTATCGAAACGGCACATGTGTACCGAATAGACTATACATACTAATCCTGCATGTGAATATTTCGGTAGCAGCACGCGTATTGATCTCAATCAACGCCGCTTTTACATGCTCACAGAGTGAATTATGAAGGTGTTTTATGCTTGTGTATTCGTTTATATTTGTACAAAAAATACATATAAATATGCGTTTTAAAATATTTGAGAATAAAATACGATTTGTTGATGGCTAGGCCGTATCGTTGTTTTTAAGAGATTGAATGAATCTATCGAGTCGGGCTTGAGAATATTATATTTTATATTATGATCGTTTAGCAAATCTAAATAAATTTTATCTTTATTATCTGAAAATTAATTAATGCAACAATAAATGCATATGAAACATTTTTGGCAGTAACAAAAGTCTTTGAAACTATTTAATATAGAACTAATTAACTATTTACATGTACTTATATTTACATAATGATAAAGACTCTATATAGTAATAAAAAATATGAAAAATTGCTATTGCATAAATTTTATGAGTCAAATATTAAATTTATACATCAAAGCTGTTGATAAAAACTAAGGCCAATATTGTAACTATTTTTTTTGTACAATAGTTAATAAATAGTAAAACTGCTTCATATATGTATGTATTTTTATAAATTATAATGGAATTCCTACATTATATTTATGAATAGAAATATTCCTTCTATTAGTTTTTTTTTGGTCCCAATAAGATTTATTAACTGTTAATTTGTAAGTTATTAGTAATTAAATTATTTATTTCTTAATACATTTATTTTTACATATAAGTAAATCATATGAGGCATAAGTATAACAGATAACTGCCACTAGAAAATTTATAAATAATGATAGTTAATTTCTACATTTCTGTATATTTATATTTATGAATTTTTATTGAATCATCCAAAAAATATATTTTACATTCCGATATCAATACTGGAATGTAATTTAAACTTTAACGACATAATGGTTGAATAAATTGACCAAATTTCCAACACTTTTTTCTATAATTTTCAATAAAAATTCAGCTTTTCCGTCACAATCGAGTTCACGTGAAATCGTTTGAAACCATACAAAATTTCGTCGTACGTGATAGACTTCAAAGATGAATTCCTTTCATATCTGACCGTTCGACGTGACTCTACTTCATCCAGCAATAAATAACGTTTATATTGATTTGTCCTATGGCAGTGCCACGGTCCAGTTGAGATGCTGACTGAGATAATTTAACCAGCAAATCTGACATGGTTAGTTGGTGTTATTAGACCGTGACTGATTCGGGTGAACAATTGATTCTGCTCGTGTAATCACTTTACAACGAGAGTTCAATCCTCACTATTCATATAATCCATTGTGTAAAAAACGTGTACTGAATCCGTAAAATAGGCCATAACCTATTCAATGAACTATTTTGCAGATATCTGCTATGATTTCACTGTATTTTTTATTAATTAAAAATACGTAATCTATTATTATACGTAAATGTTTAACCACTTTACTGCTTCAACTCATTGTATTAAACTCACCTACGTGTCGAACGCGAAAGGCGTGAAATTGAAATTAATTTTAGCTCTGAAAAATCTCTAAAATAAAACTTGGCTTCTATTCTGATGATTAGCTTTTAAGATAATATAATCGTACTATTTCCGTGTGTTTAATCAAGCAGTATTTCTGTTCTGGCTAAAGGAAAAAAAAACAAGAAAAACAAGGACGCATCTGTCATGTTTATTGCAACGCATTGTTTTTTTATTATATTTTTAATTATATGTTATGAACATATAGCGATAAACTGTTATATTTTTAATATCATATTTTGCTGCATGATTGCTTCAGTTTTCTTTGGTTTGTTGTGTTATATCGATTTTAGAACACGTAATAGCGATAACAGGAAGTGAATGACCTAACGACGGAAATGCGGGACTCTCTTTATTATATAAAATATAACATACATTATTTAAGAATTATTAATCGTCGCTGTAAATGATGTACTTATATGGATCTTCTGTTTAATTCCATATAAATGTATGTATTATATGGAAGAATATGTACAAGTATATCCGGTATAAGGAATGTTTCTTTATATAGGAGTTATTAGCAATCTTGTTTTATTGAAGAGTTTAAGGTTTTATATAATTTATAAAACCTTATTGTTCGTAAAGCATGAATAGACACTTGTGAATATCTAATCAATGAAAAGTACATAAAATAATGCTTACAATATTTATTATTAATTTAAAAATATTATGTCTAATTTAATATTATTTATATAATATTTCTTAATGTACGAAACACGATGCCCGATATTGATTTGTGTAGTTAATTTTTATAGAAAGCATAGTTATTAAAAATAAATTATTATTAAACTTGCAATAACTTTGATGTTTTTTATAATTGGATTTTTAATTTTAAATATTCATATACATATTTTTAAACACATTTTTTTTGTTAAATTAGATAAAACAAGCCTTATTTTTTAAATTAAATTTATTTTCTTATTAAACTACAGGTTAGTTAAAAAATATTTGTTGCTCATATTCTATATAAATATTACAGAATTTTTTTTTAATACTAATATCATGAAAATATTATATTCATTATTAAATTAATTACTGAAAAATAGTGTATTTTTAGTGAATTATATCAACAAAGAGAACATAAAATAATGTTTGCATTATTTATTAATAATTAAAAAATATGTCTCATTTATCTTATATTAATATTTTTTAATGTACGAAACACGATGCCCAATATTGATTAGTGTTTTGTGTAGCTAATTTTTATAGGGGGCAAATTTATTAAAATTTTAAATATTATTAAATAATGAATTATTTTAAAATCATGTACAATTTGTATAATCATAATGTTTTCGTGACTTAATATGCGTATTATATAATCCAGTCTTCTCTAAAGATCAAGTTAAAATATATTGGCTAAGGTTGAATTGAAGTGAGAAGCGGCTGCTTCCTCTTCTTGGTGCAATTTAGGATGTTCTAGTATCTGATTTACGCTATGTATGCGCTCATATACTAGTAATTTTGCTCTCTTCTTCTTCCACTTCCTACTTCAGATTCCTACTCTTACAAAACAGATTGTTGTTATCAATAACCTTTGTTATAAAAACATTTTTGTGTGAATGTCTTATATTAGTACTGTCATTACATAATTAGCACCTATTCAGGGTTGTTAAATTACATCGGCTGTTGTGAATTGTCAATATAATATAGCATTCTTTTGTATTTGTTTATTGTACATTTACCTAATGCGTACAAATCTCTTATCGTCACCTGCGTTGGCGTGTCAAATACACTTGTTTAGCAAGTCACAAATACTAATAACAATTAATATTTATTTTACGATACGTATACGTTTTTATGTGAGCGATTTTCAATACAGGTTTTATATCGCCATTTTCACATTGAAGCGCTGTCAACAATGATTACATAATGGTCATACATATGTGATTGTGTAACAAATATAACGTTAGGAATTCGCTATCAGAATGCATAACGATGGCTTTCACTGCCATTTATAATCACAAATATTGATCTGCAATACACTTCCTTTGTGTTGCTCATTCATGTTACATAGCAAAAGAGGGGAGTTATTGATTATATTTGCATGCATGTTTAATTTATTTTTACTGCGTATTTTACTATCAGCAAAAAAAATAAGGGGTGATTCATTTTTAGATGAGGAATAAACATCACATTCATTTTACTCTTGTCTCTTTGTTAGCTACAAAAATATCCTCCGTGTGTGTCTCGTCATCTATTCGCTTCTCTTTCTCGCTCAATGTCTTCTTTATTCACATTTCAATTAATAGGATGCTTCTTAAAAACAGAGCGCTTTATTATCGTCACTAAATATAAAATATATTAAAAAACATTTTGTGGCTCTTGGCATGTTTTGCGATAGACAAATTGCCGTGTGTTTGAAAATCGCTCAGGGCGATGCACGCCAAATGGCAACGTTCAATATCGGTACAGAATTTTACGGTAGATTGGGACGACATTGTGGTAGAGAAATGTGACTCGGCAGAATATCATGAATGTGTGTCATAAAATGTGTCACGAAGAGATGATACAGTGCAACGTTCTATCAGTGCGATTGCAAACACCATTATCGGTTTGTTAATAGATAGTTTTTTTTCACGAGACGTGTACAATCTATTAAGTACCGTTATATCGATAGATTACATTCATTTACGTGCTCAATATATTGTGACAGCAGGGTTGCTCAAATGAAATATAAAACAAAAATACTTTGTCATAAAAGTGATTTATCTACGAGAGATATTCCGAAAATGAAGATACAAAGTCCAGTAAATTGCTTAAGCATTATATTTTGGAATCGACTTTGCTTATTTTTTAATTTATTAACAATGTTTGTGTTTTTATTGGCACCCAACGCGCGCAGAGTTTTAAATAAGAACAGTTCTTCAATAGTTAAACGCATATGAAGCTGATATTTTATTGAATTATTTTTAAATTATGATCCATGTCTTTATCATTACCATAAACATTAATAAGTTGGCGATACATTTCAGTAGCAGTTTTTTCTTTCACATAGACGAAACAAACTACTTGGCGATATTATGAATTGCACAACGTTGCTTCGGCTGTTTGCCAACCTAGTAATAAAATCGCTTATATTTTTACTAGCCTTGTATATTTTGCTTTCAGAATAACCATTGTATGGAACACATCAAATTTATCAAAAAAATAAATTTACATTTACCTAGAATAATAACACTAACTTAGCAATCAATAATCCAATTTTTTTAATAATGGCATTTCTGTATCATTTCCGCTAACACTTGAGAAAAGTGTTTTTCTAAAATTGTCTATATTGTGTATATTTATATAATAGTACATATGCTAGTTCTAAAAATATGCTTATATTAAAAAAATCAATCGATCTAACAATTATAATGCATTTTATAATTTTATATGATGATATGAGCTATATATAAATATTTTTAGATGTCTCCTGAAATCCACATGCTGAACTAAAATAAAGCACACATTTCACGACATTTAGAGATATTCAATATAACACTTAATATTGAAACCATAAGTTTTAACAAAGTAGTATATATGTAGTTTATATTTTTAGCTTCAATTGTATTTGGTTTTATTGTGTTATAGCTAAAAATAAAATAGTTGCAGTTTACTTGAATTTTTTAGTCATACATTAATGTAACTGCACAGCTTTTTAATTTGTACTATTTTATTTAAGAAATCACGAGGTATATTATACACATGTATATTATACAACTGGCATTTTACAATTAAAAATCTGTTTTACATTTTTTTAAGAAAAAAATGCACACATCTTTGTAATCGGCAAAATTTACAATATTTTTTATATACAAATAAGTATTCAATTTTCTTTAAGACTACTAAAGAATTAAAGAAAATACCATAATATACTAAGTCAGCATTATTATAAATATTCTTTAAGCACTAACTTTAGCACCAATTTAGGTTGCGCAGCGATTTCTTAAATCAAATATTATTTTTCTCTATGAGATGAAATAGCTCATTATTTAAAAAAATAATACCCTATAATAAATAATCACGATATTCATCAGTAAGATTAAGAAAATCTAGGAAACCCTAATGTGTAATGTCTGATCGAAAATATAATTATATAATAAACACTAATTCTGATTTCCCAGACACGATAAAAAATTAAAAAAACACTACGATGTATATTAGATTTTTGCCAGAATTTAAACCATTCTTCTATGGAGCTGGTTATGGTATTTAAATTTTTATTCAATTGTGAGAACTGTGCTTTTAACTAATCGGCATTCTAATGATTTTTGATATAGGGATTTTTTGAAAAATTCTTTTGAGCGTGTTAATTTTTAATTAGGTAAAGTTTGAGTTATTTAGTTATAAATTATTAGTATTTCAGGCACTCGTAGCCTTGTGTGTGTTTCGTAATCCAGTGATCTTTAAATATCGAGTTGAAAGCTAGAACAAGGTTGACGTGAAGAGAGAAGCGGCTGTTTTCTCGATCTTCTCAGTTTCGCTTGATGGTCGGCGTAGCTCCACTTAGTCTGAGTTCAAATGGAGTCTCCTATGTATATAAATGCTGACGAAAAAAAATCCGAATAGAATTATATGTGCTTAGAAATGATTGGTCTAACTACAAGATGTTTTCTTACCCACTCTTTTTAGAGATTTAGGGGTGTAATTTGATTGGTTAATTACTATCGTTTATCTTATAATAATATTGGCTCAACTATCAGAGTTTAAACAGGTGGAAATTTGGCAACCCAGCACTTTTCCATTATTTCCAATTGTTGCGCTTGTTAATGAAATACAACGGAATTTGTGACTGTAGGTATGCTTTCAGTTAATCTATCGAGTCTATGTACGAAATGCACTTATCGACTAATGTCATTTTGTTTATCGCGCTTTTAACGCGTTTTTGCACCATAGTTTTATCATGGCCAAAGCGTGCTTTATGGTCGCTACAAGTATTTTTTTTTCAATAATACCACAATTTTTCCATAAAAATTGCAATATTATTTAAATACTCCTTGGAAAATAAGGGATTCACTAATATCTGATCGCATTACAAATAATATGCTATATCATTTGTAAGGCACTCGAATTGTGTTTCTACGATTTAACAAATGATTTGCAGAATATAAGCCTTGATTTTATGTTTTTGATTTCTAAAAATATGAAAAAAATTAGGGATATGCTTTTGTGCATTACTCTTGAAGCTTTGTCAGCGTATGTATTATATACTGCTAGTATTTTAACGAAATTTGTTAATAAATGTTATTTTATAATATTTTTTATGGCAACCCAAATTATATAATCAGCAAGTAGTTCAAAAATTAAAAAAAGACTGATTTTCTAATCCTTTTGAAGTCTGACTCGTTCGATGTACATAGTCCCCAAAGTTTATTTATTATTTATAGCTCTAAATGATCTTACTTAAAAATCATCAAAATTAAAATTTACGTAGTGACTCTTAATACATAAACAACGTATCTTTATTTAGTCATTTCACCTCATTTTTCTAAAAATTGAAGACTAGTATTATTTAAATAAACCAATGTCGATGATTTAATAATACTATATGATATTTAAAATGGTAATTTATGGTAACTTCTTGTTATTTAGTAATTAGAAAAAAAAGGCATTTATATGAAGCAGTTTTTAATATTAAAAATAATTCACATTTTTTATATACTTTAAAATTCTTATTGTTAGTTAAGCAATCAACATATGTATATAAATATAGTTTATATATAATTTAAGGATCTGTACTTTTTTAGAAAAATAAACATAGCTTACTTTTGACCTTATTATTTTATTGTACTAAAGAATAAAATAGTTTAAATAGAGATCTTGATTATTATGGTTTTTAAATCTAACATATTTAAGACTTAATAATAATACATTATTATTACTGAACAAATAATGCAGGCTCTTAATATTTTAAGCATTTATTTTATTTTTGTATTTAGGAAAACAGCGAAAAACATATTGGTTACAATAATTAGTTCATAAAAAATATTTAAAGTAGCAATAGAAATAAAACATATTAATATGATACATACTAAAACATTTTACATTATTGATTATTGTTATATGCAATTATTTAGTTATAGCAAATATATTTTCACTGAAATTATTTTGGTTATAATATATTATAAATGTACATAATCCATAAACGTAAAGTATAAACCCAAAAGTATAAATCAATATGACATGTTTTTCCTCTCGTCTCAGCTCATTAATATTTTATGAATCGTGACTACTGCACTAATTAAATACTCATTAATTAAACTGTAATACCTAATGGTAATATATCATTGTTAGTGTAATAAGTTCATAATTATTGATTAATATGAATTCAGTACATAAAGCAAAACTATAAAATAATCTGAATATTAATAGATAATCCTTTAACGCTACCAACACGTGTTTAAATATTATACTCACTTTTTTAAAAACAAAATAGTTTTAATCTCAGACATAATTCATTGGCAACTTAGCATATTTTCGTGCAGCGAAACGATCGTAATAAATTTCGCTCAACATTGTTAGTGCCCATTTGTTGGTTTTAATAATGTGTAAATAATTATATATTTTTTTTTCAACAATCAAACTAATTTTCAACTCGGATTCTTACGAATTTACTGCGATTAAATAAAATAAGTTCAATGTACCATTTTTTCTAGCAATGGTTCTTATACACTTTTCCATGATTTTCAAACGTCAATAAACTATCTGGATCTTAGCCAGCTAATATAAACTCACTATATTTAAAGGAATTAAGATATTAAAAAATAAAATAAAAAATAACACGGTATTTATTTTATCTGAACTACATGGGCAAAATCGCAGCGAAAGGTCTACTCAAGGTTGAATTAAAAAAAATATATATGTCATTTGAGAAAATGTTATGTTTATGATTTCGCGTCCGGTATGTCAGAATCGTAAAAAATATAAATTTTTCATAAATCATATTTAATAAGATGACATAAATTTTAATTAAAATTGATAAATTATCCGAACTGGCGCCCGGCACTGTTTCTTTTATTGGATTAAGTAATAAGTTATCGAATTTAAGGATTAAATTTTTGCAGTACATGGTTTAGTTTGGATCTAATTTATAACGTTTTTTTCTAATAACACTAATAGTTCAGGTGCATTAGATCGACATAGATAATATACTTCAGTAAATGTTTGATAGATACATATACTTTTCTAGATCTTTTAATCGTTACATATAATCCTAAATAACTTATTTTTGGGTTTTAAGGCCGATAGGGTGTGAGTTTGCAGACAAATAGACGCCGAAAAAGCTAGTAACAGTTCATTTTAAAAACATAACTAAATTACTTAAAATGGATGAAGTAGAAATGGCAGATCCAGGAGTCTTCACTGGAGTGTCGAGTTGAATTATTGTCAGCTGTGATTTCGTGGAGCCGCTGGGATCTGTCGTGATGTGTCTGTAGCTCTCTGCCGTCTCTTCTAGTATGCTTTGTGACCATGTGTCACTTTTTTTATAATGCTGGTTCGAGACAGCTCAGGTGAATCATAGATAAGGACGTTTGCGGGTCAATTGCGTCGCTTCTTGGACACAACCACGAGATGTGTTTACGTTTCAAAATAGAAACGGTCCAGATGCTCACTCTGGCGATCGTTTACCAAGGGTTAAAGGACAATTGTCTTATGCGCTGGGTAGAATGTAAAGAGTATTTATGTGCTATTAGGTGGTTCGTAAAATATTTCTCTTTATTAATCCATAATTATTTATTTATTATTGTTTTATATTGCATTTATAAAAAAGTATAAGAAATGTTCTATTGCTTTGATTTATTTTACTAGTTTTTAGTACTATCATGGTTTATTAATTTATTTTTAAATATTTCTACTATAAAAGTTCGGTAATTTATTTTATATATTTTTAATATATTATTCGGTTCAGAGGCTCTCAATATTTTTATAAAATTTTAATAAATTATTAGTTGCTATGTTATTTATTTCGTACTTTCGAATTTATTAGTATTTTTTTTTATTAAAATCATTTTCATTGATTATAAATTTGAAAAATATTATATAAATATAATATTTTTTATTTATTGTTTCTTCAGTTATATATGTAAATATATAACTATTTGGGGTACTTCAAAAGAGTGAAAAATCGATCGCCGTACATGTACGGCGATGCCGCTTAAAGGGTTAACGTTATTGTTTGATCATAAGATCTCTTTATTATTGTTGTGTCATTAAAATTAGTTCTAAATTATAGCAAATTATGAAGGTGGTTAAAACCACAAGAATTTATTAAAAATTGTAATAACTACACACACTTTTGCTAAAAGACATTTTTAAACAAATTTTTTTATTGCCATTTATGTTTCAATTGTGTCATTTACGTATTAATAGATGTACAATATTTTAATGAAAAATTGTGGGTAAAAATGATTTTTAATTTATTTTTATATATATGAAAGCTCACAGTCCAGTTTTATAAAATACAACAATAAGTATTTAGGGTTTTGAATAAATTTATGTATTTAAAAAAAACATTGATCAATTTATGCTCGTGATAGTATTATTTATTAAACTTTTTGATTGAAATGACTTTTTCGATTATTTTAAATCGCCCGCTACCGTACAAGGAGGTGGGCCATTATTCGCTTGCGAATTGTGAAAATATTTGTTTATCGTAAATGACCTTGGCCGTGCACGTATTTTCGACCCGGCTGTATATATTGTACATATAATTCAGTTATATTTTGGCTTTACGCCGGACATATTACGTGTTAAGATCATTGTCGTTGACTATTTTTTCATTCAGGATTTATTTATTGTTTGAGCAAGATTTATGATCTGGAGTGATGACGGAAAACGATATATTTTTGAGCAATAACTCAAAACAAATGGTCGCAGATCAGTTGGTAGACCTATAAGAGGTGGTTCAGTATCAACAGAAAAAATAATAGCGTACAAAACGCAGTATTTTATTCAGTACTCAATCCATAATGGATATTTGAAGATGCTTTTGAGGGACCGATATGTTTAATTTTTCGCTGCGGTCAAATTGATTAAAAAATGAGGTCGCGCAATGAGGAAACGCGAAAAATTGCCTCTCCAGGAAGCCGTGCCAACGATCACAACGGACGTGCTTGTGCAAAAACCGGTGCTGGACTAAAAAATAAGAGCAGAACGTATTTTTGAACTTAATTTTAAAATTTGGACTAAAAACATGTAAATATAACGGGTATAAAGTAGAGCGGCGCTTTTTAGGAAACTCGATATTTCTATTGATGCGGACACTATTTTGTGGTCCATTTGAAGCGAAAGTGACTAGAAAATTATGAAAAACTATTATTCTCGAACAAACATATTATGTATTGTAGAATAATATTTAAATTAGTCATACTAATTTTAGCGACACTTATGCACTTTCTAATAGATGTATATTTAGTTTAACAACACTTAAGAATAAATATTGAAAAACTCTGTAATAAAAAATATTAGCCTAAACCTATAGTATCCCATTTACTTATTATTAACTAATTTCATTAAACATGCAAGAACATATTTTTAACAATTGATTCACTTTTAAGTGAAAGCATCTTTTTATTGTAAACTACATGCTCATATATGCCTCTTACGATACTTATAAACGTGCGCCACTTAACTCGTTTCTGAGATCAAATCTTTAGTTCTGATTTTACCATAAAATGTGCTTAGAATATCGATCATTTCTGAATTATGGCGAAAACAATTAGACGGTTTGATGTTAAGGTCCGAAAATCATCCATCAGACGCGCTAGCGTTTTGTATAATATTAATTTATAATACTTTCCATAGCATATTTTTCTATTCCTGATCTTAGTAAACATTTCATTATTTTACCAATCATGAGAATCGATGATCGATTTTTAAATGTTTTTGCAATGCAACTTTTTAGCGACACTTTTTTGTATAGGTTTCGATGATAATTTCTCTTTAATTGATTGTCTAATGGTGTCTACATTGCAGTGACCATGGAAAGACGCGGGCGATACCCGCGTTGATGGTCTAATAGCGCTTACAGTTACGGGTCTCAAGTTTTCTATACACGGTTTATCATCCTTTATGATATAATTACTTATAAACGTATTTAGGAATATATGTACATAACAGCATTCTTGAAAATAATGGACATTCTACTGAAATTTTTCATTATATTATATATATTTATTAATATATGAAAATTACATAGAGTTTAATTAAAATAATACTTATATCATTCAATGTTATTTAAGTGATAAGGAAAAGTTTGCTCAATGCTCACAAGTAAACGTCTTTAAAAATCATGATTTTACCTTCTGTAGCAAATCAATAACTTATTGTATTTTTAAATGCAATAATAAGTTTCGCCACCTATTTTACTCATATAAAAATATCTACAATTTACGATCTATGATAATTTTAATTATCTATAAGATCTTACTATGCTGTAATATTGATATTATTGTTGTATAAAAAATATTATTAATGAAAGTGGAACACAAAAAACGTTTAATCGAGATAACTGTAGAGGCATTATTCATGTTTTGATATCAATCATTTTTGTGTTACGTTTCTTAATATTAAAATTTTGCGGCTTGCGGTAATAATGTGGTGCTATAAAAAAATGTTTACAGACAACTTATTTATTAATACAGTAAAATTTAATCGATTTGCCTATGGAGCAAAAAATTTTATTTTATTATATTTGTACTTGGCATCGCCTGTGTAGCTTTATCCCTTATACTTCGTAACAAAAGTTTTTAGTCTGCTAGCTCATATTAGTGTTTTGGATGTTCTGCTCTTGATATTGTGACATTCTGACAAATTTATTGTCATAACTATAACAAGTCGCTTTAATCGAAGAAACTATGAGATTCTGGGAAAAAAATAAATCTTAATTTTTTTATATTTAGTACCTTAGTTTATAAAAATAGATTTTCGTTAACTGTTTATGACTTCTCTTTATAAAGAAAAAGTTTATTAAAACCTATTTTTAAATTGCTGAATCTTTGATTAAAGGATTATTGCTTATAAATGTGTCTCTCAGGATCATTTCAATGTTTAGTGAATTTAAATTCCTACTCTAGCATATAAAGGTAACAACCTAATTTGTGTTGAAAAAAATATACAAAATACAACACAAACATATCAAATAAAAAAAAATGCAATGTGTGGGTAAAATAAATTTAGAACGAACATAAATCCGAAAAAAAAACATGTTTTTTTTAAGAATCAGTTCAAAGTAACGTCTGAACACCATATCTCAAACGTATTCGTATAAACTGATCCATTGAATTAGGTAGAAACTCAATATTATAAAAAAAAACGCTGGGATATGACTTAGTATATCGTAATTTTTAATTTTCAGTTAGCTAGTATACTTGGTCATAGGGAGTTTCATGCATATCGTAAATTAAAATTAATACTAAAACATGCGAGTTAACTCGTCCATGAGGAAATTGGATAATATTATATATTTTAGCAAGTATACTCGTTTATGAAGATTAAGCGGTTATAACTGTTAGCTTCTTCTTTGTATATTGTCTTTTCAATTAAGTAAAATAAATGTGACGCAATTCATTGCATGAATCATATTGATTTTATTGACTTTTTTGTTGCAATTCGTTACAGGTACTGAGATAAATATTTAAATTACGATATGTAAATGAAAATTCTTTGGAAAAGCAATTATTAAATCCACAGTATATTATTAACATGCATCTTATTTTTTAAAAAATATGGATAAATAATCTCATGTTTCGATGAGACATGTACTCAAAAAATCTGCAAAAAATTCAATATCCATATTCTTACACGCATAAAAAGCAAATGGAAAACCACCACGTTGTGACCTATTTCTTATTATATAGTAAGTCACATACGATCCGTTGACAAGCAAATAAATCTGAGTAGAAAATATGTGATAATACAATATTAATAATGTGAGATAAGCATTTTCCTAGAATTAGTTTATTAAATTTTATATTATGTAAGTTATTTGATTGATTGCCATTAGTATGTGAGCCATCATACTTGGAAGTACCATAAGATTAAATTCTGGTTCGCTGATATTTGTCTTGTTTTAACTAGCAATGCGTATGTCGATGGCGAATGAGTGACGTGATTAGCTTCATTTGAGTAGAGAGGCTTCATAGAAGGTTACGTTTAGGAAAATTTTGAAGGTGGTATCAAAAATGTATAGATGCTCTGTGATTTCCATCATCTAATGATGTTTTCGGCGATAGCTATGAGAAGCTGGTACAATTCACGTAAGATGGTACATATGTATGATCTGTCTAAAGAGTTGAATTCAAATATGTGTTAAGGACAGTCTAGACTTGATTAATCCATTGTTCCAAAGCTACTTTTACTGTCTCGGAAGAAACGTGTCGAAAGACGTCGTAGAATAGTGCGATGACGACGTATGGTACGGTGGGATATGGGGATGCCGGAAGAGATGACGACGGGCCTATTGGTCGTTAACGTCCCGGCAGATGCACTAGGTCAAGTGCGGTAAGGCCAGTGGCCGGACTATAAATAAGCGCCACGGAGAGCGCCGATCGCCAATTATAGCCAGTTGGGCGGCTGCCAGCCAGGATCGCCGTCTGCGCCCCCCGTCGCCCCCAAACATAATAGCCCCACCGCTGCTGCTGCTGTTGCATGCCCACGTGTCTCGCCTTCTCTCAGGGCTACTTATAATCTTTACAACATTTTGATTTTGAATCAGACAGGCAGCTGCATGACAAATTAACTTCTAATCTTTGTTCATACAAAGATAATACTTGAATTTGCTCGTGGTAGCATGGAAAGTCGATATAGTTTCAATATAGATTATTTTTTAATCTATTCTTGCAATCACACCACAGTAATGAAAAATATTTTGAAACATTCCACCAAGTTGGTACTTTGGGGTGGAAACAGAATATGTTATTGTCTGTAACTCTTCTTAAGATAATAGTCTCTTGCGTAAAGGTCATAATATCAGATGGTCCCATTGCGATTTTTAAGGTACGGGTAAAATGAGCTAAAAATTAAAACATGTAATATTTTTACGAAATTATATATTCTCCATCTTTTTCTACATGTTGATCAATTTTTTTTTTGTGATTCAAAAATAATGTATTTTTTCGAAGATAATTTTTTATATACATTTTTGAGAAAAATATTTTTCTACCTAAAAACTGTTGCAGGTATGTCTGAAGAATATGGTATGTGAGAAACAAGTTCCTAAGAAAATCCATTGATTTTTTCTATCGTCTTCTTGGATACATGAGGATGAGCACCGTCATGATGTAAAAGTACCCTTCTTTAATTTCTAAGGGATGATCTTTTTTATGGTCTGAGTCGCGTTTAAACGAATTAATAAGCAACAGAGTCTGGAAATTAGTGACATATATACAATTAATTATACATTATTATGTGTTATGTAATCAACAGATAACTTAAGACGAGCAAATCTAATACCTAAATAAACTAAAGCAAGGTTAAATCATTACAATTGATATACTTTGAAAATTGAAGAATATATATTTATAAATAGATTATATTCATATGTATTATTCGGCACCGACATAACCGCGCAAAGTCAAAACAAAATTAATTTTATAACACGGTTTTTACTTATTAATAATTACAAATATGTATAGAAAAAGGAAGGCGTCTCGCTACCGCTCGCGCCGACTTTCATTGTAGAACCAAACAACCTAACCTTTTTTTAATGCTATTGTATTGATTTATTTTCATTTCGGTATATTTTGTAACTATCCAGCATCATCCAATCTATGACTAACTGTTCAAAAAGCGAATCACTAGTGATAGAGCTGTCCAGAAAACAAAATAATTAGAATTAAAAAATTCATTTTCTTTCATTTTATTCAATTTTATAATTTTGATTTGCGCGGCAATGTCGGCGCGGCTTTATCGTCGCGGCAATGTCGGGGTTGTATTGCGCGGGATTGTTTTACGCGGCTATGTCGGGGCGGCTTAGTCGGCGCGGGATTGTCCGGCGCGGCTTTGTCGGGTCCCCGTATTATTCAATACATCTATATAAAAAATAAATTTCATGAACATTTACATATAGACAATTAGAATAGATTATTCACGTAGAGTGAAATTTCTGGATATTATTTATATAACGTAAAAATATAGAATACGTCACTCATAAACTGTTATTTTTTCCTGTTTAATCGTAAAGATCTAATTGGCTTTTGTGTGTTACTAAACTGTAATTAAACATACTAGTTTCCCACAAAATTTGTATGAATTTAATGAAAATTTATTTTGTGATATTTTGTAATATATAAATATTTACATAACACGCAGATCTAAATATTATTATAGTCCTATTTATTTATATAATAATAGTTTCTCACAGTAAATTGCGTAAGAATAGTATAATTAATCCACAAATGTGCTTTGCTATTTTTGAGTATTGATTTTAGTATAAATTATAAATTTTTATTTAACCCACTAATTTTAATTTGTGCAAAATAAATATAGGTTTAGCATTTTGTTGAATATTTCATAGGTAAAGTCTTCTAGCTGAATAATGAATAATGGGCTCACATAAGAAACCTCAAATAAATCACATAAAGACGACTAATCTTTACGCTTTTTATAAGACTTATTGCAGTTGTAAAAAATAAATTTAAGGCAGATCCTAAAAAAATAATTGGTAAATCTTTGTTGATATTTTCCATAAAAATAATTAGTTTCGATCGAATTAAACCATTATTATTATCTTTAAATAATAACTCGATCTTCAACATTTAACTGAGGTTCCATAGGTACAATTAAACGAAGCATATGTTACTAATTAAAATGTATTTATTAATTTATTACTATTTACATTTAATATTAATATAATAAGACGATTTTAGTTGTATGTTTAGTTCACATAACATTTTGTTAAAAAATCAGGATTATTTATAGCGTCTTTAGCTATTTAAAAAAATACATAACCTTCCACTTTATTTTAAGTGAGATCAAAAAGTAGTATTATTTTCGATTTTGATCAATTATAACAATTAAACTTATATATGTTTTATTCTCTAGATTTCTGCAGGATTAGTTTTTTCTTAATAGTTTCAATACTAGCATAACATCATTCATTACTTTTCTATAAAAATAAAGTACATTATCATTAATATAAAATCAGTCGTACCATTATCTATACGAAAGACAGAATTAACATTAAGCTATACATAGATATGTAAATAAAAATAATCAGCATATTTTTATCTTCTTTACTTAAATTTATTTTATTTTTTTTGTTAGCACCCCTGGCTTGTGTGCAACTCTTCGCTTACATTCATCAGCTCAGAATTCTCGTTTGAGATCCTTTTCATGCTATCGTTAGTTTCCTACAATGTTGTTTTCAGTGTATAACAAATCGGTTATTTCAGACGTGAAGATGTGTTGCTAAGATGTTATGTGGCTTTAATGTTTTTTTGGGAGATTGAATGCTGCATTAAGTTTTATCTTGGGAGCTGTATTAGCGTCAAAGTATTATGTTCAAATATATATATATATATGAATATTTTATTCTAACTAACTTATATTTGCGAAAACTAAATTTTTATGACGACAATTTATGAGGCAAGAATATCATTATACGCTCTTAAAAGTTAGTTAAAGATCAAAGATTGTTATCTTAATAACAATTATGTTAACTCGAAACGGAAATATGTTCAAAGCCAAGAAGCTTGTAATTTAATTTTTAAATGAACTTTTAATATTATATTGACCTAAAACAGCGGTCGCCAAAATCATTTATCATTTCATATATAAACTAATACAGCGGTTGGCAAGCTATAGATCCACTAACCTGCAGTGTAAAAATTTCTTGATTTATACATAATTATCTATCTTAAAAGCTAAAAGTTTATATTGATAACGAGCTACTGATATATTGGGAGTAACCGTTTTGGAACCACGGACTTGATAGGCATTGTATTATATGTATATTTTTAGTGTGCGGTTTTAGTTCCGTGATTCATCAAACCAAAGTAGTTTTTATTTAGTGTTGACCCACTGAGTACATACAATAAGTATATAGCTAACATTTTATATTTATAAAAAATATATTAAATATAAATATTTCACTAATTATGTTTGATATTAAATTCCAATAAAAAACTAAAAAACAAAGATCAGATTTCAAATTATATATAAAAGGGAATTTATAAATACCTGATTTGAGTTATTTGCTCTTAATTATAATAGTAATTTGTATTTTGGGTCAGCGCTTTTCAAACATTAGTAAAAGAAAGCTCACACATATATACTAAAAGAGTTTATTGTGATTATTTTTAACGTACAATTATTAAAAAAAACACGCACACGTTGTTTTAACTAAGTGTTGTAAAGATCGTCCAGTCTAGACTTTCTAATCTTAATGTGTATCTTAATAAGCGATCCGTTGGAAATGATCTGGGTTGTAAACTGGAACATGCAGATGTCAGAGATATGGAAAACGTGATTATACTTATAAATAAATGTCACTTGCATGTAAAAAATATGATAACAACATAGTAGTCATTTTTTACCAAATTTAAATTGAGATGAATGGATCAACTAAGATAGCGTGAAGCAGAATAAAATGGTTTAAGCTCGTCTTAGTTATCATTAATTATAACATACAACCTGTAATTAACGCTAAAATTGTGTGATAAGTACATAGTATTAAATAAAGTGAGGCAAAAGAATGCACTTACTTTTTGATACCACAAAAAAGTGTATTTAAATTTATGTCTCAAATTATTCAAGCTCTTTATTTTTAATTTCATAAGGTTTTTAATTATATATATATAATAAAAAAAATATGTAATAAAATCTTTTTAACTCCAAACAGTTTATTATGTAGAACAATGTAATGATAAATATATAAAAAAAATTATAATTCTTATCAATGTAATTTTTAAAAATATTTTTTATATAAATAAGTATTTTTTTTTAATTTGCAATCAAATTTTAATACAAACGGAGCAAAGTACTACTTAGAAAGCGGGTGCTTTTGAAGGCAATGTTCCGCTACTTTTATTTATTGTATGTATAAAAAAGGCTGAAGGAACTTATACATTAAATACATCAGTACATACATCTCAAACGATTGTAGTTTAGTTCAGATTCATTATTTGAAGTCCAATTTTACTTTTTTATACACATATTTTTCCTATGATTTTTTCCAGAGTCAGGTACCGGGCATTTGCCCCCTCTCATCCCCCCTCTCAGCAGGTCTGCTTCGTTTTACTCTGTTGTAACGCATTGGGCTAACATATGTCATGTTGCAAGTGGTTTTTATTAAAAATACAACAATTCAAAACACACATTTAAGCACAACTGTGGTACAACTAAAGTTTGATAAACTTCACACTGCAGTGCTTCTATTTTTAATTTCTTTGTATTTTTACTTTTAAAATTCCGTCGTATTTTTTCAATCGATAATAAAATCATTTTTTCAGAATATGTTTTAAAAAAATATGTCACACATATAGCGAAACATATTCATAATAGTATCTACAAGGCTTCGCCACACAATGTAATGATTTGAAGATCACTGACCCAAATGGCACACACCGTTTGCACACTGACCACAAGAAAACCAGTATGACATCATTGCAATCCCCAAGACACAGCTTCTCAACATTTCGCGAGCCACAAACGACCCAATGATTCATAGCCGTAAAACTGCATTTCGGATGCCCTCTTTCGACACTTACCTTGACTTGAAACATACCCACATAAAAACTCGTTTTTTGGACTTGCGGATATCTCGAAACGAATACGCATCGTATACTAAATACTAAGTGCATTGCAAAATACGTTATCTCCACACAATGCCGGTTGTAATTAAAAGCAACTGATGCTAATCTAAATTGCCTAATGTTTCCCTCGATTCGTTGCTAGGGAAATTTTGGGGAATTTACATACAGTCGCGGTTCGGTGATTCACTACACGGTTCAGGTAACTTATTAAGGGCGTTCTGCAGGTGAACGTACTGTGTAAGTTTTTTTATTTCGTCTTTACGACGCCGCAAATTATAAGACTTCCTTTGGTGAGTAAATGTGTCATCGTTGGATATTCTCTAATTCAATAACCTTTCTTGCGTATGTTTTTGATACATTTTAACTAAATATCAATATTTTTAGTTATCAGTGATGTTCCATAAACATTATTTGTTGAATTATTTTATCTTTATTATAAAGGTTATATCAATTTGTAACTAATTTATTATCATGGCTAAAGCAATGCTAAATGGGCTAAGCATAAAAATGCTCTTTAAAGGTTAGTGTGATTCTAGAAATCATTATAGAGCTAGAAACGTTAATGGTTAGTTTCGTCTTTATTATCTTGGCAATTGAGTAAAATAAATGTGCCACAACTATCATCGTTTTTATCTAATTTTGTTAAACATTGATTAGCACTAATTTTTTCAAGCCATATAGTGAAAAAACTGATCAAAAATCGCTTTCACCTAAAATTTTTTAGTATTTTGAAAAAATCATTGCAGGATATATACTTTTACTTATGTCATATTGATTCGATAAAAAAGTCTAATCAATCTGTTTCTATATTTTTTACCAACGCGATAGACCAGTGGTTTAAGTCGGTTACAAATACCTGAAGGGCCTGGGTTTTATTTCCATAAAACACCTATTGTTTTACAATTTATAACATGTCTGGGAGATCGTAATTAGTGATTTTTATACAACTTTATTAATTCTGATCGATCATCATGAACTTTAGCCTTGAAATTTTACACATTTAGCGCACGTTTATGGTGATAGAAACAGGGCGCGTGTCTCTGCTTGATGCATGCTTAGAAACGTTTTCTTCTTTCGTTTAAGTGAGCCTAATGATCGATGTGTAAATGCATCATCAAGGGAATATTGCTAATATATTTTTGTACATAGCTAGTAGTATAAGTCGGTGACAAATACCTGAATATCATGTCTGGGAGATCGGATTTAGTAATGATATATCATTATTTTTCCGATCGATTTTCATAGCTTAGTTTTATCTAGCTTTTTTAATCTCAAAGTTGAATATTGTGGTGAATAATTAAAATAAAATCAAGCTAGATCGTTCATAGTGACATAAATTAATAGTTTATAAATAATAAAATGTATGTCACTGATTTCTGATGTCTAACTACATCCGTTATTGTTGATTGTGTTGATTCCACTGTAACGTATTGGACTAACGCTTGTTATGTTTACAATAATTAAATAAATTTAAGAAACAAATTTAAATAATTGAGTTTTGTGTAGTTTTTGTTATACACACGATAATTATAATATGTGTATTTTTTTAAATATTTTAATCTATTATACATTTACGAAAATCTAGTCTTTCTTTTTAATTGAATAATATTAAATGTCCGATCTAACCATATGGAAAATATAGCTGTAATATTACGTACGTATGTTTAAGAAACTAGCGAATGCGGTAGCTCTGACGCAATTTGTTTTGTTTGCGTCGGTTAAAAAATGCGATAACTCAGTGCATAAAAAATGCATATATAATACATAGCGATCTATGCAAATATATATTTTATTTTAAGAACATGCTCAATTAGTACTGTTTATTTAGTAGAACTACACAGCTCATACAGTCAACTTTGGCAACAAACGATCTGAAAATGTTTTCAAGTACATTAATAATATATAAAAGTATCTGGTTCGTCGAAATTTTGACAGAATCACTTTTAGCATATTTGCAATGCAAAAGTGTAGTAAATTCGTTGCTGTGTTGAAATATTTACAATTTCTCTGGCACCATTCCTATATATATATATTCCAGTAATCATTTATCTCAATGTTCAGAATGTTAGGTTAGGTTTGCTTACATTATGCTAAGTTGGGTTAGATTCTGTTTGTTTGTCTGAAAGCTTACAGAACATATGGTTCAAATCTTCTGTTCAAATATCTGACTACATGGAATTTTATTTGTTGGAATTTTATGATATCCTTGAGCTTATGCTATTATTTTATCTTATCTGTTAAATATAATATAATAGATTGATCGACAAAATGTCGGTTAAACATAACTCAATAATATGACATATTTTTTCACAAATATGCTAATGAAAAAATACATCATTATTTTGTGGCAGAATCATGCTGTAACTCGGC